>NC_054055.1:83747531-83867760 GCF_017639655.2 Falco naumanni | reverse complement strand
GAGGAGTTTACCTGTCTAGAAATGTTTTACGGTGCTGCGCGCACCAAGGTGGTCCCGGCTCCCGGAGCGGGTCCCCGGGACTGACCGCGGCCCCTCCCCGAGGCAGGAGGGCTGTTCCACCGCCTTCCACCTCGTTCTCCGCGTTCATCACCAGACCGTTCCAAGTGCTAAGTTGTGGGTTTTTTTTTTCCTTTTTTTTTTTTAAAGCCTGCAAATTAAATTCAGCGCCGCTCTCTCCTATTTTAGTGTCTGTTATGTTAATTGCACTTAGCGCTGTGGCGCTGCTCGCCAGGGATGCATGAAGGCCTCGGAGATTAACCGCAGGCTTCTGCTCGGACCCTCCTCAGCCAGCAGCGAGTTGCGAGGGGCTGCTGGGGAGTTTGCACAATCTCGTGTGCTGTCGGGGTGTGCTGCTGCTGACCGGTCGCTCTGAATCCGGGCCCAGCGACTCCTGGTTTGGAGGTCAGGCTGGCAGCGGCTCCCTGTGCGCCCGCAGATCTATTTGTGTAAGGATTTGCATTGCGGGAGGACAGGTATTTTTCCTCCCCGTGGATGGCAAAAATGCAAAATTAGCGCGACTGTTTCTAGGCAGAGACGCCACGATTACGTGATCTCGCTGAACCTGCCGGTTCTGCTTTCTGGAGCAGCAAGGAAACTGGACACCTTCATCAATGACTCCTGGAGCCGTTCTCCTGGGCGCTCGCCGTATTTATCACCATCTAACCCCAAGCAGCCTGCTAGTGCTGTGTCGCAGCCCCTGCCCTGCCCGGGGATGTCCGTGCGGCCAGCTGTGCCCCGCGGAATTACCCGGCCTCTCCGCGAAGGAGTGGGCATGTGTGGCCTTCCCAGACGCTTCCTTTCTCCAGTGCCTACTTCATCTATTCGTTATCAGGGGACGGCGTGTGGAGTGACTGAGCCTAATAAGTTGTCCACTTGTTCATTTCAGGAGCATTGATTTCTGGTTCCAAGGCACTCTGTTCTAGCACTGGCTACAGCTGCGGGGCATTTCGCAGCTGGTCTTTCGCCTAGACAAATATCAGCGAGAATGTGAGCGTTATTAGCCACATAAATAAATCATTAACGTGCACACAAATGTTATTTTAGCATAACTTCCAAGCAGAAAATATCCCGATGGGGCAAGACGGAGAGGCGCGTTGCGCTGGACCGGCCCCGGCACAGCCTGGCCGGCAGCGGCGAGCAGGGGTCGGCGTCCCCCCCAGCGCGGAGCCAGGAGATCGGCACTGCTCCCCCGCTCCCGATTGAACATTAACAGGGCCGGCCCGCCGTGGCACGGCCGCGGGGCCTTGCCTCGCAGACCTTTGTCTACTCTCCCGAGGCCGGGCGGGGACGGCGGGCGCTTTTCTCCCCAAACGCGACGGCACTAATGAGATTACCGGCCGGCTGGCCGCAGCTGATGCCGCGGAGCGCCGAGCCCGCGGGCAGAGCCCGGCCCAGCCCAGCCGCTGCGCCTCGTTAACGCGGGGCCCACGGCAGGAACGACGTTCGCTTTTGGCCTCCCGCGAAGGGCTGCGGGGCCCCCCCCGTGCCCCGGCGGCGGGGAGCGGGGAGCGGCAGCCGCCGCCGCCGCCGCCCGGGCCGCGCTCGCCCTGCCCCGCGGAATCCCGCGGGTGCCAGTAAAGCCCTGCCTGGGAGCCCTGCCAAGGCGGGCTCGCTTTGATATGCCGCGCCACGGCCGCTCCTCCGCTTGCTCCTAATCACGCAAATGCGAGCTTGCTCCGGCACTCTGCGTAATAAATACTGAGCGTATTTCGCCGGGCTCCCAAAGTAAATATTGTATCGGAGAAGCGGGGCTGCGCTGGGAAGCTGAAATCTTCCACTTTTTCGCACTTAGCAACCGACTGGAGCGTTGTGCGCTCCCTCCCCGAGCCAGGCTCGGTGTGATTTACTTTCTGGTTGCGATGCAGATATTCGCTTGTCAGTTCAAGGGCAGGACAGAAACTGTGCATGCGGAGTCTTGTGAACGGAAATCTCTCATTTACGAGGTTCTGCTCCACCACCAAAAGCCACCCTCCAGCACCTTTGTTCTGCACGCAGCTGCTTTTATCCCCCCAGCCCCCCCCGCGCCCCAGCCGCATCTCCATCCGACCCTTCTTTCCCTGTCTCGCTCCTCAGATGGATTCCCAATCTTTTCCTGACTGACCCTGGGGGAGGCGGCGGGGGGGACACGATGGGAGGACAAGGGGGAGGGAGACCTAGAGAGGTTGATGATGAATGACAAGGCAAATGATAAAAGCCGAAGCGACAGCAAAAGCAAACAGAAGTGGTCTCTGCTCTCTCGCAGGGCCCAGCCCCGTCCACAGCCACGGGAGTCACGCCTGTGCCATGAGAGCAAGGTTGGCCTCCGCAGGCAGCCCGGCTTCTCCGGGGCGAGATAAACACATTTCGGTCACGTGGCGAGCCTATACCGTGCCATGCTCCTATTTGCCTTCCCCGCTCTCTTTTCACAATAACATACCATCCGCCAGCCAGCTCCGAGGCAAACCTCACCTCCCTGGCGCCCGGCCAACCCGCCCGGGCTCGGCCAATGCGGCGAGAAGCCGCGGGGCTCCCGAGGAGGCTGCACCCCGGCCCAGGGCTGCCTGCATCCCGAGCCGGGGCTGGGGCACGGTCCGGCTGCATCCCGGTCTGCGGCTTGGCGGGGACGGGCTGGACCGTGACTTGGGACTGGGGCAGGGGCTGGCCGCATCCCCGGGACATGGCGCGGGGGCAGCGCGGTGTCCCCGCTAAGCGGCCGGGTGGGGGGGGGGGGGGGTCGCCCAGGGACCGCAGGGGAGGGGCGTGTGCGGGAGGTGCGGGCTTCGGGGTGGGGTGGAGCCCCGCATCTCCAAGAGCGACGGCCGGGCACGGAGTGGGCTCGGCTCGAGGAGGGCGGCCGGGGCAGCCGCAGCGGGACGCCAGCTTTGCCGCTTTAAAATGGCTGAAAAGGGTGTCCCCGGGCATCCCCTCCCCGGTAGCAGCAGCAGCAGCAGCGAGCACCGTCGCCCCGAGCACCGCGGCCGCCTGCGGCAGCCCCGGCTGGTTATGGGAACAATGAGCCACCGCGGGCGCGCCGGTGCCTCCCCGCTGCTAGGGCCGGACGGGGCCAGCGCCGCGGGGCCGGGGTGCAGGCGGCGGGGGGGGGGGGGGGGAGGAGGCTGGAGCCAGCCCAGTGCCCCCCCGGCCGCCGGAGCGAGCGTGCCTTTTAATCCCTTTATCCCAGCTCGCTGGTGGCGGTGCGAGCCGCCGGGCCGGCAGCCATCCGCCATCCGCCCGTGGAGGCGACGTGCTGGCTCCGCGGCGCAGATGTCGCCGGGTGGGAGCAGGGAGCCGATCCCCAGCGGCACCACCGTCACAACGGCAGCAACGGGGGGCGGCCCCCGGGGACCGCTTGGCCGCGCACCAGGGGGTTCTCGCCCTTCGGGGCCCCCGAGGGCTCCCTGACGTCGGGCACCGGAACCGTGCCCCAGCGTCCCGCTTGGGGCCCCGCGGCCTCCGTATGGCTGCTCCCGGGGCAGGCCTCGCCGTCTCCCTGCGGGAGCACGGTCTGCAGCCTGCCCTCTCTCCGGGCCTCCCCGGCGTCCCCAGGCGAGGCGAGGAGCAGCCCCCGGTGCGGTGCCCAGGTTGGGCTGTCGGCGCTCGGCTGCCCGTGCTCCGAAATCCGGAAATTATGCAAATGTCCGGGATGCTCTTCCCTTTGATCTGAACTTCCTCGGAATGATCCTTTCTCATTACGGAGCATGAAAATGCCTCTCGGACGTGTAAAGTGAACTACAGAGCTCCTTTCATCCCCTTTTGTTACCCGCACCGGGCTCGTCTCTGCAGCCCCGCATTCCCCAAACACCGGGAAAGGGGACGGAAAGGGGTTCGCGGGGGAGGCGGCGGGACGTGGGAGCAGCCCGGGCCGCCGGTTGTCATGGCGAGGCCAAGCGTCTTCTCCAGTTATGTGCGACTGATGGGTTTGTGCCCCGCTCGGCTCCGGGTTCACCTTCTCCCCGGCTGCTCGGCTCCCCGCCGACCTCCCCGCCCGCGCCCCGGGAGGCAGCGGCGCCCCGGCCGCCCCGCCGAGCCCCGCTTCCCCGGCTCGCTGATCACCGCCTGCACATCAGACGCTGCGGGGGGCAGTAGCGGCGGCGGCTGGGGGGGTGCTCCCGCCGACGGGAGCGCAGTCCCCGAGCGACTGTGAACTCCATCTTTTGCTGCGCTCCTTACTACCTCTTGTTTCAGTTTTGATAAAACCGAGAGTGACGAGGCACTGCATGTATCCTAGGTTTAGTATGTCCACGCAACCGTGGATATGATTTTCAAGACTCCCGAGAGCCATGGCTGGGATTTTTTATCTTCTTCCCCTCGCCCTCCCCTCCCCCCTTCGAAGAGATACTAAGAAAGTTTGCTCTGTCTTGAAAGCTACTCTCCGCGTAAGAAAAACATTCTGACCATTTGCTGGAGGCCATTTTATGAAACCTCAAGGAGGTTAATAGCTTGCATAATTTCTGGAATACCTTTTTTTTTCCCTTCCCCGCCGTTCACTCAGACAAGGCAAGAGCTCCGTAGGCCAAGCGCTCCTGTCACAGACAATGGATTCCCACCTATGTGAGGGGCCTGCACTAGAAAACGGATGGACTCTGCTCTGCTCGTGCACGGTCCAGAGAGAAAGCCTGCAACATATCTGTGAGATGAAGGGATGCATGTGAAAGAGGGCACAGAGCAAGGGAGCTACCCCAAGTGCTTAGGTTGGATTTTTTTATTTTGCTGGAATTTGCAATGTTTTCTAGAGAAGCAGCATTGATGAAATTGTGCCACTGCAAAACAAAGCTGAGCAAACAGGAGAAGGAGAATTATTTTAACTGTTTTTAAAATGTTGTCGTGTTTCTTAACAGCTGGTTAACTCCAGTGCCTAATGAGCTCTTGAAAAAGAAGTTTTATTAATGGAAAAAAAAAAAGGCAATCCCCCTGCTTGCTTACAATTAAATGATGACAGCTTATAATGCATTCCTTCAAGACCTCCAGTAATATCGGGGCTCAGGGGATGTGAAATACCTAATTTATAGATTTTTTTAAACCGAGAACAGAATGTTACGATCAGCTGGTTTGACCTGCTACATACCATGAGCCAGTGAATTTCAGCCACACGTTCTTGTATCAGACTCACAAACTCTGGCTGAGCTTTTAACCTGGTATTCAGTCTTGCTCTGAAGACTTTCAAGTAACAGAAAACCCACTGCTTGCCTCAGTTGTTCCTGCGATTATGTCCCCCCCCCCCCCTTTTTTTTTTAATGCACCTATTTCTGCTCAAAATTCATAGAGCTTCATTTTCCAACATAGGATCTCATTATGCCTTTGTCTGCCACATTAAAGAGATCTCTACTATCAGAAATCTCCCCATAGAGACACTTAGGGCACTTAAAGACTATGATCAAACCAAGTCATAGCCTCCTCTTGGATAAATTAATAGATGGGATTTCTTTTAGTCTTTTGCAATAAGATGCGATTCCCAGACCTTGAATCACTCTTGTAGCTCTTTTCTGATCCAGTATTAATTTGCCAATGCACTTTTAACATGCAAACACCACAACAGAGCCAGACACGGTATTCCAGCAACGGTCTCATTCATGTCAGAAGCATTAATGGCATCATTAAGTTTACTTGTTTAAAACCCCATGCAGATTACCTTTATAGATAGCCTTAGCAATACTGACTTTATTAAAACCCCATTTAAAAAGTCGCCTGTCTTCATGCAGACTAGTGTTGTTCATCAAATTCACAACACTGAGCATCACTTGACCAAACTGCAGAGCTAGCTTAGTTTTTCTAGCTGAGGCTTTTGCAGTGCTCCATCAGCCCTACTCTTCAGTAGGGCTTCATATATTTTTCCTTTTGTCTGTAAGAAGAAACTGCTGCATATTCTCACAATGGTAGTAGCCCTGGCTGTGCACTAACAGAGAAGCACATAGACAGAGCTCCACTACACCATTCTCTCTTTTCCCTCTTCCTCTCTTGCAATGTGGAAGCCCCAGGTAAATTCCAGCAAGAGTCGGGGTAGTTCAATCCTTTCAGTGTCTGTGGTGGGCTCAGTTTTGAGACACTCCTCCCCAGATGGTTCACAGACAATTTCCATGAGGGCTTCTTCAACCACAGCAGTCCACTTTCACACTTGAGCCCATTTCCCATCCACCTTCACATGAACATCTGCTCCAAAAGACAGACATTAAGCATGGTAGAGCTGTCCCACTAGATACCAGATGAAACATGTCCTCCAATAAAGAAACAGGAGCTGCCCTTCCTCTGCCCATCCTGGTGATACCCATCCATTTTTCAGTCTACCTCAGCTTCTCAGATAGCCTTGCTGTGCAACAGCATCATGGAACAGCAGGATCTCAGAGGACCAAGATCCATGTGCTACAGCATTAACTCCACTGCTCCAGTACCTTCTCAGTCTCTGATCTCCTCAAATTACATCAGGAAACACTGCATGCAGTGAGTGCCATTCCACCAGGACTCCAGAGGTGGCCTGAGCTGTAGCTGAGATGCCCTGGATTATTTGAGTCAGACTGGCTCCCAAAAGCCTCAGCTGTAGCTAGGATTGCATTGTGGTGGACTTCATATAACAGGAGTGAAACGCAGCCCCAAAGATCTCCTTCCGTATCATCTGTATCCTCAAAAGCAGAAAATCATACAGTACAGACACGGTCTTGGAAATGGCAGGACCTCAGCTTCATACACTATCCTTGTGCTCCTAGCAGGACTCATACCTGAGCAACACTCTTTTGTTTATTTATTTTCCTCTCAAATGATAGCTCTTTTTCCACAGTCCCAGTTGGAGAATCACATTGATCATGATGTCACAGTCGTGCATCAGACCAAAAGTGCTTTTCTGGTCAAAGGCAATCAGACTGGCCTGTGGCATCTCCTAGCTCACTGAGTTCCCCAGGCTGTTCCCACTGACACCTCTGCCCTAGCAGAGGTCGTGGTACATGCTGGAGACCAAGTAATCGTAGTGCGCCTGCACCACAGGCACCTTCTAGTGGGAAGGCAGCTACGACCTGCCCAGGAAAGCTGGTTGCCATATAGAAGTGATTCCCCATCTGCACAGAGCTGATTAAAGGGACTTGTACACTACTTACTCTGCTACTGCCTCCGGGGACATGGTGCCAATACAGCATAAAGCCTGCGTAGCTATGCTTTTTACCCTGGGGTGAACTATGATGAAGTTCGTGTTATGTTAGAGGACCTTGAAGCTGCTACTGCAACACTCGGGAGAGGCTCAGCCTACCTGAACCAACACCAGGACAAGGGCAGCACAAGATTAAAGGTTAAGTTGCTTTTGTGTACCTGCCCCACCTCATGTTCTGTGCCATGCAGCTGCACAACAACTGCCCCTTTAAACTTCAATTATCCACAATAAAATTATTTTTCCCATGACACATGGCACAACCCTTATGTCCTACTAGTAGCAGTCCTCCGTTTATACTTTCCATGTGCCCTCATTTTACTATGAGTCAGACACGCTTGCCCTCTCTTCCTATGACTTACACTTTCCTACCTCAGAAGACACATGTATCAGAAGATGTATCTGATGGCCCAGTTATGGATATCTTCTCATACAATTGGCATAATTCCTTTCCAAAACCACTGCTAGATAGACATCAGGTTCAAATCAAATTCTCTGTTAGCCCTGACCATGAAAAAGCGAGCACAGAGAGGTCACCTTTGTTGTAACAAAACACCCTTGAGTTGCACTTAATTCTAGTAAGCAGCACATTATCCTCACTCGCTGTACCAAATGCAATTTATAATTTTAAAAAGCAATAATAATTCAAACCATCAGACCTACAGCTTTGAGGCACTGCGTACCACAGGATGGGATTGCTTTTCTTTCGAATTTACCCTGCAAGTACACATTGCCCAACCACTTGTGACAACCTGCTCTTTCTTCCTTCCAGGCTGCTGCAGCCAACAGTACTAGGGTCTGAGCAACTGTTTTGGGGTCTGCTCTCCTCCAACCCTCCAAGGGGTTTGTCATTAGTTTTCATGGAGAGCAGAACGAGGCCGTATGTGGAAAACCAATATTGACATTTTCTTGTTTAAATATCATACATCAGAATGGGGTCATGGGAGCCAAGGCCACCAGAAAGGGTTCCCCCACAAGCTATTATTTCCTTTTAGAAAGCACCAGGGACCCAGCAGTCTCCGCTGGGCCTCACACCCACATCTCTGCTCTTCTCGGCAAGCTAGCTGACTGCTGCCAGTGCCACTTAGCAAATACAGATGTTCAGGTCTTTTTCTTTCACCACGGGTCTCACTCATCCCTGCGTGGAGGCCTGGTACTTAAACGAATGGCTCTTTTAAGCCCTCTTTTCAAGGCTATGTGAAACACACACCCCATCTGCGCTCACCTCCGTCTTTGCTTGGAAAAATCTACAGTACTTTCCTATCAAATTTGAAACAAATAGCATTAAAACTTATTTTAAAAATTAATTGAACCAATACATCAACAACTTTCATGTTTTCAGAGCCTGCATGGCCCTCGCCTGGGAAATTAGAACTGCAGGAGGGTAATTTTGCATTTAAATCAATGGAGCTCTCTTTCCCGACAAGGTTGCCTTCACACTTTGCAAAGCCAAGCAGTCCTACCAGGGTTCAGAAGAAAGGAGCCTGTTTGATGTCCTGCACCTGCAGCACACCCAATCTCCCTGGAAGGAGGGGTTCCTGAAGGGCTCTGGGGGCGTAGCCCCCCTATTAGTGCCACTCAGGGCAATGCTGTTGCACTAGGGTGGGCTACTTCCACACCTTACACCTCGGTTCCCTTCTCCTCCCATTCATCCAAGCAGCTCCTCACCTGCTGTGCCTTATTCCTTGCATTTTCCTGCTGTTGCCCATGTGAGAGCGATCCACCCCAAAAGCGGGCAGGCTCTCAAGGTGAGATCAGACGCTGAGCTAGGAAAAATGTTTGGGGACTGCTCCGAAAAAGGAGCAGAGAAAGCGACAGAAGACATGCCCTTTCCCGGGGAGGGAACGGCTGCAGGATTTCTCGTTTTCTCTAAACCCCTGAAGGGATTTGCTGCCAAAAGAAAGGTAATCCACATTATGTAGAAACAAAATTACATTCACATGAACACACGCATACAAACGCACACTGTTCTCTTCTAACTGCAGGGTATCAGCTTTGGGAGTGGTGGCCTCAGAGAGCTGTGGCAAAGGAGCCCCTGGCTGAAGCCAGGAGCTCCCCTGCCTCCCTGTACCACCAGCATTGCTCTCCTGGTCAGCTGCTATTGTAGCTTTTGCAGTTTTGCTTTCGTTTTTTGGGCAGGCAGGAACAATCTGCCTTCTGTGCCTAGAGAGTGCCCAGCACACTAAAGCTGCTGTCAGGTAACACAATACTTGTGAACCTGGAAAGATAAAATATCACTGAAATTCAGTGTGTGTCGATTACCCTATTTATCTCTACACATCCTGAGCCTTACCCTAGTCCAAAACTTAGCCCTGCTGCTTTGTGTTTAGATGATAGCCACAGTACATTAGATGATGCAAGACAGAGTCATACCCCAAAGAGCTTACAAATCTAAACAGTGCCCAGACAGGCAGTATAAACAGGGGATATAAGAATATGAAGACATGGTTTACGTGGTCATGTAGAGGTCTTGAAGAGTTCTTGGTGACAGGACTTCTGAAATAATTTTTCCCCTTCTCGGGAGCATTCTGGAGGCAATAAGATGTTAGGAAGTGGTGAGAAAGAGAGACGTTGCGACCTGACAAACCATTACTGGGCAAATGACAAAGGTGGAAGCCCAGCTGCAAGAAGGCCTGCAGGCTAGCAGGGATGGGGTGCCTGCAGCCAGCTAGTACTGGCAGGAGAGGGCTGGGGTGAGAAAGGAGCCGGGGGTGCGCCTGTGCTCCAAACTGAAGCAGCTTTCATACCTTTCGGTGTCCCTGCCGACTGTCCCAAGCCATTGGGGTTTGCCAGTTCTACTTTAGTAGTGTTCTCCACTGCTTTGTTTCTGAGGCCTAGCCATCACCACATAACAGCACTTCCAAGATTTCAAAATGCCTTCAGGGCAGCAAAGGACAGCAGCAGGAGGACTATCTGAACCATTTTGGTCTGAGACATTGGGACTTTGATCCATCCAGGCGTTAATTCAATGAAAGCCAGACAGGATCAGGCTGAAACTGGCATTATGCACTATTGGAAGCAAATCCAATTCACATAGTTTTAAGCACACGCAAACCATTTTCTATGGGGACCTGGAGTGCTTTACAAGAGTGCTTGAGGGACCAGGTGACTTTTAGCATGGTGAACTTCAGCAGCGTAACCAAGGCTTAACATTGTGGCCATAGCCCTCCCCAAGGTAGGGATGACTGCAAAGGCCAAGCCAACAAGTTGGAAATGTTTTCTTTCCTTTTCCATCGCCACTGTCTTTTTTTCCCCGACTTCCTGTTATGTACACTGCTTGAAGAGAAAAGCACTGTATCCTACCATCGTGACACAAACCTGGGTTTTTCTCTCCCTGCTAAAATGCTGGAAGTACCTAGCCAGAGAACAGCTCTGTGCAGAACCTAAAAAGAGATGCGGAGACCCTAGGGCCATTTTTGCCTACCACTCTTCAGGTTGCTCAAAACTTTCAGTCCTACCTTCAGTCAGTGAACAAGACCCAGGGCTACAAACAGCAGTGGCGTATTAATACCTACGCAGTATCTCTCCTGTCACAAAGCAGGGGACCTGCCAACTACACCCAAACCCCATCAGGCCCCTGGGAAATGGGTTCCAGCCACAAACCTTGCCCCAAATACGGAAGGACCTCATCTCAAGCCAACCTGAAAGAGTTGTGCAGACACACACACATCCGCTGTTGTCTTGTTCTTGCACTCTTCCTTCAGGTGCTTCCTTGCCACGGGAGGGGGTGGTCCCCAAGCCCTCACATGTACCGACAGGACTGCTTCCCAGCCACAGCTTATACTCGGCTTTCCCCAGTCAAGGGTTACTCTGACATCTTCACACAAGCATACACAGGGGTCCTTCTAAATGCTGTGTGCACAGGGTCTTTTGCTCTCCCACCCCACAACAGACCAGGGCTCAACCTGCCTACACATATGCCACCCCACACCTTGGCCCCATGCGCTGGCCAGAGCCTTTCCACATCTCCCACTTCCTCCACAGCTCCAACAGCAGCCGCATCTGCAGTGCCAGAGCAACTGCTTGAGGTACAACAAGGGCACATGAGTCATTTACCTCCTAGCCAGCCCTGTCCGCTGTGCTCCAGCAGGAGTGACACAGTGCTCTTGCTCATGGTTCTTAAGTGGCGCTCAGAGGTACAGGGCAGGTTATAGATTTTTGCCTCTCTCTGGCTTTTGGGCTTAGCAGCAATGCTTTGTACTCAGCAGGCCTCGCTGTGTGCTTGGCTGCACAGGCTGCTGGCTTGCTGCTTTCCCCCTTGGCTTCCTCTGCCATCCCCCATGCATTACAATCTCTCCCAAGGGCCAAGGCAGGAGCTAGGGAAGCAGGCTCTGTGGGGTACTGGGACTGGGAATTGCCCCAGGCTGCTGGTGACAAGCATTAAAGTAGCTGGCCTGCTCTGCAAACGCGGGGCAGTCGGGAGCAGGGGGTCGTGGTGGGCAGGGAGGTGTCTCTTGCATGACCCGGAGCTGGGGCCACCACCGGGTCGGGGGGCCAAACCACCCTGGCTGGCTCCTGTAGGGCTCCCGCGGGGCCGGGGCACAGCTCATTGCGGAGCCAGACACCGCTCCCAGCCCCACGCTGTGTTTCACAGCCTCCTCGGGGGCCAGGGCATGTCTTACCGGGACGTCTGCCGGCCCCGCAGTCCTCCCGGCCAGCTGGCCCCATGGGACACCCGGGGCAGCCCTGCCCCGCTGCTGCTGCTCCCAGCGCTGGTCCCGGCCCCAGCCCCGACGGCGCGGCCCCGTCCAGCCTGCCTGCCCGGTGGTGCTGGCCTCGGGCAGCGGGTGTGCCCTGGGCTGCAGGACGTGGCATAAATCGACCCGAGCCACAAACCCGGCGGTGCACATCAACCCTGTCGTGGCTGGAGCCTGCGATGTCCCGCCTAGCTGAGGGTAGGGGGGCTCCAGAAAATACACAGTGCGTGCTTGGACTGCATCAAAGGTATTTATTTTGATTATCCCTTGGCTATAACTTCCATCGTTCCCCTTTGTTTTATAGCTGCTCAAGTTTACTTGCAGAATTAAGACAGATTTGGGGGGGAGGGGGAGGAAGGGGGTAGGAAGCCTTTGTTCTCCGGAGTGTGCTTGTCTTACTTTTGCATCATGTGGCCTGAGCGGCACCCACACACACACACCCGCCCCGACCGTATTTACTCTATCTCGAGTGAGTCCTTTGAAGGAGAGGGCAGAGTCGTCGTTAACCCTCTGCGTGCCTGCTGGGCCCTCCCGGCAGAGCCAGCCTGCCTTTGGTGGGGACGCAGCAGGTCCTGAATCCCAGAGCCGCGGGTGTCGCTTTGACGGACGGCATCGTTGTGTCCCGTGCCCCCCCCTCCTCCCCCCCAACCCGCAGCCGGTCTCCACGCCAGCCGTGCGCACGGGGAGCCGGCAGCGGTGGGCCTCAGAGAGAGCCCGGGGATACCCCCTTGATCACTAGCAGGCTAGCCTGCTTAACACGAGGTTGGAGATGCCTACAAACTCGAAACAGCTGCCGGGCTTTGCTCTGGCCTGCCTGCTAAAATACGCCGATCTCCTTTTAATCTGTTTCATATTCACAAATTAAGCACTTAGCCCAGGTAATAAATCATGAGGCAGTTTACGAGACTAGCAGGAGACAAACAAGTGGAAAGGGAAAACAATCGCCTAAAAGTGCATTCAATGTAACTAGAAAGACGCGTTCGGAAACCCCAGCCCGCGCTCCCCGGGGCGGCGGCAGTACCCCGCGGCCCCGGCCAAGCCCCGCCGGCGGCGGGGGGCTCGACCCCAACCCGGCAGCACCCGCACTTGTCCGCGCCGCGGGGCTCCGGACGGCCCGGGCTCCCGCCTTTGTCTCCCCGCGTATCGGCCGGCCGCACCAGCTCCACCTGGGAAAGACTCCCGCGGCAGCCGGCCTGGAAATAATGACTCGGGCTGGCGATAACCTCGTCTCGCACACCCCCCCCACCCCGGCTCGGCCTCGGCTAGGGCGGGGGTTGTGAAGACGGATGCTGGAAAACATAAAAAGTGCGGGCTCGCCCCATGTCGAGCCGCTTGCAAGCGCCCGCAGGGTACGTGGCGCTCCCCGGTGTCTCGGGGGAAGGCAGCCCGGACAAGTGCCCGGAGGCTCCGGAGCGCACATGCCCGGCCGCTTCGCCTCGGTGCTGCCGGGCGCGCGGGGGGGGGGGGGGCGGGCAGCTAGAAAGTAGCGCTTTGGCTACCAGCGTTGGCCCCGGGCCTCCTTTCTGGGCTGGCAGGTGGAGGGGAGCACCACGGCTGGCGAGGGACACACACCCCCTTGGGCCACCGTCACGCTCCCCGTGGGAAGGGGCGGCGCGGGCAGGACGGGGCTCCGGAGGGCAGGGCTCGACCCGAATCCCTCGGCTCCCGCGGCGGGAGAGGGGAAGGGGGAGGCGGGCGAGCGTGCACGGAGTGCCGACGGGGCGCGGGTAGCAGGGGTCCAGGGCGCTGTTGCCCACGGCGGCAGTCCGGGACGCCCCGACGCTTTCCCCGGAGGCTCTCCCCGGGAGAGCCGCCAGCCACCCCGGGGGACGCAGAGGAAGGCCCCAAGACAAAAGACCTGGCGCTGAGACCCCTCCTGGCAAAGGCGCTGCCTGCCGAAAGTGTTTCAGCAGAGACTTTTCTCTCTCTCCCCCCCGCCCCCCCGGCGGGGCTCCGCGCCGTGCCGGTGGCTCCGCGCCGTGCCGAGCCGTGGCAGCGGGGCCGTAGCCGGCTGCGGGAGGGGGAGCGGGCAGAGGAGGGCATGCGGGGCGAGGGGGGAAAGGGGGGGAAGGTCGGCAGCATCCCCCCTTGAGAGGTGAGGGGGGGGCCGGTGATTTAAAGGGACTCCCGCGAAAGGGAGCGACACAGACCTGCGGCCGTCCGCCGAGTGCAATCTGCTGAGCTGTGGGTGCGAAGAGGCGCTGTCAGGGGCTATTTATCTCTCGCCGGAGCGGCTGCTCCGGTCCCCGCATCGCCCGCCGGTAACAATGGCAGCGGCCGGCAGCTTTCCACGCGCCTGGGAGGCGGAATGGATGGCGGAAGATGCCGCCGCGCTCCGCTCAGACGGGCTCGCTCATGCATCCCTCTTGGCCAGAGCCTCTCGCTACTGCCGCTCTGCAGAGAGCTCTGGCCTGCTTCCCCCCCACCCCCCGCCCTTCCCTAGTTTTCCATTTTCAGGACTTTGGCGCGGAGCCAGAAATGTCAGGAGGGGATGAAACTTGACACAGAGATCTCAACCCCGAGCGATTTCCTCTTTGCCCCCCCTCCACCTCCCCCGCCTCGGTCCCCAGCCCCTAAGTTAACTTGAAGATAGTTTGGCCATATTTCAGTTTGAAGAGAAGGGGAAATTGCAGGTCACTGGTGCATGGTCGGGCCGGGTGTATTTTTTTAATTTAAAACGGTAGACACCGAGGCCTGAAAAGCATCTGCAGCCCGTGCACTTTAACCGCTCCTCCCGGCCGCGGAGCGGTTAACCCTGTGTGCCTCGGAAGCCCGCCCAGCGCCGGCGGCATCCCCTGCCCGGGGGTACTCGGGCCCCGTCCGGGCAGCGAGCCCGGCGCTGAGCCGCGGAGGGCGGCCGGGGCGGCGGAGCCAAGCGCCGCACCGGCCCGGCTCCCCTCCCCCCCCCCCGCTTCCCCACCAAACTTCGGGGCTGGGTCGTACCCGTCGGCAGGATGAGGCCTCCGGCGCGGAAGGGCGGCCAAGCGACAAGCAAACCGTTGAGGGGAGCCCCCCCCCGCGCTGCTCCCCCCGCCTCGGCCCGCCGAGCCCCCGCACCGCCGGGGGGGATGCTCGGCTGCTCCTTCTGCCCCCAGCCCGGCCACCTCGGTCCGAGACCCCCCGGAAAGCTCCCCTCGCCCCTGGCCAGCTGGGCTCGCTGATAAGGGCGGGCGATGGGCGGGGGGGGGGGGGGCCGGAGCCGGGGCGCGGCAGGGAAAGCTCCCGAAACGGGGAGCGCAGGGAGCGGAGCCCGAGCTCACTCCGGGGAGGATGCCTCAGCACTTTCTCTATTATGCATTTCCAGCACAAGGAAAGCTAATTCCTCCGCTGAGGGCCTCAATCAGGCATTTATTTGACACTCATGATGCATGAACGGCTAAACACTAGTCTAAGCGGAGGATCAGCCGCTAGTTTATAGCTCGCGAGGTTTTTTCTGATGCAGGTGAATTATGTTGATCTCTGAATGCCTCGTATTCCGGGGGGTGGGGGTGGCAGAAGGGGGGTGGAGGGAAAGCAAGCAAGAGGGGGGGGGGGAAGCGTGAAAGAGATAAACTTCTTTAAGCGCTTCTTCCGCACACCCGCGAAACTCTCTGGCCCGGAGTTTTGGCTGGCACCCCTCCCACGACCCTCTCCTGACCCCCAACCTTCCCCTGCGGTACCCCCCCCCCCCCGCCCCTCCGCGCTGTGTGCTGGCCCTGCCGACCCCCTCAGGCATCCCGGCCCGGCCGGGCCGCGCTGCAAGGCCGCGCTGCAGGGCCCCTCCACGCCGCGGCAAGGAAACGGTCCCCCGGGGGCCGGAGGCATAACATGGAGCGGGGAGAGTCACGGAGACAACATGGAGGGGGGAGAAGAAGAGGAGGAGGAGGGGAGAAACCATATGGAGCGGCAGGGAGGGAGGCGACGCGCAGCGAGCGAGCCGGGAGAGCACGGGAAGGAGCGGGGAACCGGCTGGCCGCCGCGGCCCGGGGCGCCGGGGCAGGCGGGGGCGCGCAGGCGGGGGCTGGGGGCACGGCGGGGGGGCGGCCGGGCCCTGTTGCCCGCGCTCTCCAGGGGCTGCGCTTTCTCCCTATCTCCCCCGCGCTTTCTCGGGAGCTGCCCTTTACCCACCACCACCACCACCCCCGGCCCGCCGTGGACAATTTATTTTTAATTTTTTTTCCTCTTCTGCTGGCCTCTTTCCAACTGTTGTTCGAGGACCGAAAAAAATAACAATTAAGTAGGAGTCATGTCTCGTGACTTGCACAATCTCTTCTAACGCCTGAGTTCAATTTTACACAACATTTAATACAAATATTAAAAATCAATATATCAAGGGGGTTGTTAATGAAATGTTACAGTGAGTGTGTGTCACCAGATAGAATTTCGGTGGGAAACGTGTCTGATTTAGCAAAAGCTGAATGCGGTTGTATTTTTTATCCTCCTGCTAAAAACAAAAGATAAAGGTGTTCATTAGATCATATCAAATCGAATTAAACTCTATTGGCGGGTCCCTCCAGCAGAACAGAGGTCTGAAAAGCAGGGGATGGAAAATGAATCTCAATGCATCTCTTGACAACGGAACAGGAATCGGAACGCATTAAAAATAAATCAGAGCGCTGCTGTAGGTCACAACACAAGGATTAGACTGTACTGGAATAATGGGACGGGAGACAGAAAGGCAGAGACTACCTTGCAGGTACACCCCGGCACTAGAAGGGGAAACCAGATTATTTTAAGCGATAGGTTACGCCAGGTCTGTAAGAGGCAGTCTTTGCCCCATTCAGGCTGCTTCTTCATCGCCCCTTCCCTGGCTCTCGGGACTGCAGGGCTCCCCAGCTTCTCGGCATGCTGCCAACTCAGCATTTTGCAGGCTGATGGTTTTGCCGGTCGTCGTCGCCCCCTCCCCCCCACCCCACCCCGCCCCGGCTCTTTGCACCTCTCCCTTTCCTCCACCCTGGCCGGTCCCCGCTCTCCCCGGCTCGGCTGAGCTGCCCTCCGTCGGCCCGGCCTCCCGCACTGTTCAGCTACTCCCGTGACCCCTCTCAGCCCTTGCAGGAGGCCTGGGGAGCCGTCTGCAGAGCGATCTGCCAGAGCGCTGGCAGCTGCCCGGGCGGCGAGGAGCGGGAGAGCCGCTGACAGCCGCCGCCCTGCCCGGCGCCCGTTCTGGTGGCAGCCCCCGTTGTCTCCGCGCCCAGCTGCGAGCCCTGCGCTGGGGGAGCGGGGGGGGTGGGGGGTGGGGAGGGGCTCTGCCCTTTGCCGCCTGTGCGTGGGGGATGACCGTGACGGTGGAGCAGCGCTGGGAGCCCAGGCCACGGCTCCGTGGGAACTTGGGGTGCGTGGCTCGTCTCCCGAGCCTCCTCCCGGCGTACCGGGGACCCAGTCCGGGCCGTGCTGCGGTGGGAGCCGAGGGCAGCGCCGAAAGGTGCTCCCCTGCCACCGCCGTGCCGGGAAAGGGTTGTGACCGCCGGGGCGGGGGTTACCGGCCTCTCCCCGAGCTCCGGTCCGACTTCCCCAGGCTTGGACTTCGCTCTCTGCTCTCCTGCACTGGCTCCCTTCGCCCTCCTCTCCCGAAGGCACCACCGGGCCAGTCCCTTCGCCCCCTACCCCCCGGGGGCAGCGTGGCTTCTCAGCCCCGGTTTGTCGCTGGGTGCTGAAGAGATGGCAGTGCCCCCCAAACCCTCCCCGAGCAGAGAGACTGCACAGCCCCTATTCAGATGGGGGCCTGCGGACACTGCAGGCCCACACGGGGCGTTAAGGCGGCCCCCAACCGAGCAGGGGCTGTGCAGCGCTGCGAAGAGGCTTAGGAAGAGACTTGTGGGGGTCTAGCGACCGGAGGAACGAGGACGCCCACCCCTCCTCACCTACCCCCCGGCCCCTCCGCGAGCGGCGGGAAGAGGCAAGGCGGCCGGTGCCGTTGGGGAGAGTGCGGGGTCCGCGCTGCGCGGCCGCCTGCAGAGCCGGGATCGAGCGAGGCGGCGGCGGGAGGCAGCAGGGAGGCTGGTGCGCGGCAGCCGGGAGTGCTCGGCACCGAGCCCGGAACGCGCGGCGAGAGCGGGAGCGCGGCGCCCCCGCGGTGCGGCCAGCGGTGCCGGCACCGCCGAGCCCTGCCGACCCGGCGGCGGAGCAGGAGCCCGGCGGGCACTGCTGGGAAGCCTCCGGCAGACGCCGTCCTGCCGCTTCGCGAACGGGCGGCTCCACTCCCCCTCCCTCCATCTCTCCCTCCTTGCGTCCCCGGGGCCGGCCGCGCCGCACGGCAGCGGTTAGGCGTGCACCAGCGCCAGAGCGCGGTAAACAAGGGCGGCCAGCTGCCCCCGCCCGCTGCCAGCCCGGCGGCACCGCGCCCGGCAGCTCGCCCCCGGCCCGCTCCAGTACCAGGGCCGCGGGGAAGCCGGCGCGCCGGCCCCGGAGCCGCCGAGCGTGGCGAGGTGGGGGGCTGGGCGGGGGGGCCGGCGCTGCTCCCCGCGGCTGCATGCTCGCCCCGCGGACCGTGCCGCGGGCTCATCACGCCGGGAGCGCAACTTCTGCTCCGACCTGAAGTCGCAGCTCCTCTGTTTGTTTATTTCCCCGGCCGCGGTGGCCGGCTGCCAAGCACGCCGACCTTGCCTATTAAAAACCCATTTTTCTTGCCCTGCGCGGAGCAGCAGTTTGCTCGCCGCGCTCCGTTGTTCCGTTAAAATAAAGCGCTGCAAAGTCTGCTCGGGGGTGCCGGGGGAGGGGGCGATGGGGGTGGCGGTGGATCTGTGCCCGCCTCACGCGTCGCGCCCGGGGCCGGCGCGGTCTCCCGGGGTGCCTCCCGCCGTAGCCCGCTCCCGCGCCGGCCGCCGCCGTGCCCCGAGATCGCGGTGGGGCGGGGTGACCGCCCTGGCTCTCCGGCCAAACCATTTCCTGCCCTACGGAGCCACGGCCCCTCGCCACCGGCCAAGCGGTAGCTGGGTCTGGCCGGGGGACGGCGGGCAGCGGGGCTGGGCGGAGAGGCGGCGGCGGCGGGCTGGAAAAATCAACACGCGGCAGCGGTGGCGGAGGGCAGGGGCTGATCCCATTAGCCGCGCCGAGCCGGAGCCGGGCTGAGCCGGAACAGCGGGGTCACCCCTGCCCGTGGCGCCCCGGACCGCCGGCCGGAGCGGCGGGAGGGCGACACTCGCTATCCCCTTCCCCTGGTGTCCGCCCCGGCGCCCCCTCGCCCTTATCGGCGGCGTCAGCCCAGGAGGGCGGCGGAGGCGACGTCGCTGCCCACCCTCGAGGACGGGAGACAGACGGGTTTGTGCCGCTGGGCGCGGGGGGCCGTTTCGCCTCGCCGCTTTATTCAGCGATGGCGCTGCCCGCCGGGACGCGCTCCGGTCAGCCCGCCCCGGCCGGGCCCCGGCTCGCAGCTCCCTCACCCTTGGCACTGCCCCGTTGCGCCCAGCCTCCTCCGACACCCGAGGGCGTCCTGTCTCCCCTTCTCCTCTAGGGCGATCTAAAAGTCGTCCGAAGCAAGCTGCTTTTAGAGCAGATACAACAATAAAGTATATTGAAATAAGTCTGCGGTTGGTGAGTTTCCAGCGATACTTAATGGCACTCGTGGTAAACAGTCCCTCTCTGTGCTAGCGGGGAAAATCATCCAGACACAAGCACATTCCACCCTCTTTAGGGCTCCCTGGCTGTTATTATAGTTATTGCATTACTCTGGTGTAAGCCTTTTGTAACTAAGCTTCTATAAAGCCCCGCTTACAAGCACCCTGATTAGAATTTTCCTTGCCAGTAACCAAAGGCCACCCGCTTTCCAGTGCTATACAGAGGGAGCCGTCAACAGCCACCCCTCTGAATGTACGCTTTGTTCCTGGCAACAAGGAAACGAGTGGGCTTCTATTGGGGAGAAAGCAACCCTTCTTTTAAATATCACACAGCGAGAGCTGATGGGGCACCGGGCTCCGGAGGGGCCGTGACGGAGGGAGACAGACGCGGCGGGGTCACGGGAGCGCGGAGTGGCCGAGCCCTAATGCTACCCACGAAGCGGCTGCCGCTCAGCCGACGGTCAGAGGATCATCTGGCTGATCCCGGCTCAGGGGCGGGCGGGGACGGAGCCGGGGCCTGGATGGAAAAGAAAAGGAGGGCGCCGGATAATGGTTTCCCAGCGGCGCACACCGCTCCGGCACCCTGGCTTCCCTCTCCCCAGGCGCCGGGCGGGCAACGGTTCGCCGAGCCGGGGCGGACTCTGTGTGTGTCTATGTCTGTGCGTGTGTGTGAGCCGAGCGCAGGGGACGGACGCGACCCGCCGGGGGGGCCCGCCCGGCACACCAGCATCCCCTCTCGCCCATCCCACCGCCCCTCCGGGGACACCCTGGAAAAGCAAGCGTCGTGCGGGTTAGGACATCGCCGTTTCTGCAAACACGGCTGGTCTGCCAGGCACCCCCATCTCCGGGGACGAGGATTTCCCCGGGGACAGCGGGAAAGGAGCCTGGCTCCCCCCGGGAACTCCCCCGGGCGGCTGCAGCCCGGCCCACCGCGCCGGCAGCGAGCGAGCGGGGAGCGGGCAGCCGGCCGGCCTCCCCCGGGGGGCTCCGCAGCCAGCCCGGCTATTGTGAGCGCCCGAGAGCCCGTCTCGCCGGGTGTAAGTAATTACTGTGATATGTCCAACATGTATGTTAGTGACATTACTAAGGAGGTGAGAGCTTGGCGCTCAGAGGGCCGAAATGCTGGGCTTTCGCTTTCGTTCAGGATGTGTGTAACAGTCTTTTCTCAGCTCGCCTGATTTTTAACTTCCTCTAAACCTCTCTTTTTTTCTTTGCTCGGAGAGCAGCAACGAGAGACCCGAGAGGAAACACGCTGCTGCTGTGCAAAATGTGGACCATGTGTGGGAACTATTTACTCAGAGTGCAACTGCAGGCACCAGGCGAGGGGGCTGGCAGAGCCGCGGGGCGGTGGAGAGAAAGGCTACGTCTCTCTCTCGCTTCTCGCCCCCCCCCCGCCCCATGTCTTCCCTAAAGCCAAACCACGTCGCTGTGTGTGTATTACGGTGCGTTTTACTGACTTCTCGCTGGGCGCGTGTTGGTTTTCTTTTTTTTTTTTTTTTTTCTCACCAGTCCAAGGCTTTCCCGATCTGCTTTTGTGCTGACCCACCTCAAGCCTCCCCGGGCAAAGGGTTAAATCTTCGGAGCCGTGCAAGGAAGCGGCCGAGTTTCAACAAAAAAAAGGAAGAAAAAAGAAAGAAAAAAGGGGAGGGGGGGAAGGAGTGGGAGCGTGAAGAAGCAAGCACAGAGAGGGCCGCACGTTCCCTGATGGTCCTTTTGGCTGCTGTAGAATAATAAAAATAATTAATAACAATAATCACCACCCTTTCTTTTCTATTTGGCTATATCAGGAAGTGCCTCTGGCCTTGAAGCTCCCTATTACCTCTCTTCCTCTCCCCCACCCCCCTTTCCTGGGAAGTGAGAAGAAAAAGGTCTGCAGCTGACAAATATTATCCATCCTTTTCATCGATCGGAGCATATACAGATGTGATAGCTTGATGTACACTGCAAACCGGCTGATCCATCGCTTTCTCCCTCTCTCGCTGGCTCTGGTTCGGCCCCCTCCTCCCCCTCCCCCTTTGTTCTTCCCCCCCCCCCCCCCCCGCCTTTCCCTCTCTTTAAATAGATTTCAAGGCGCTGCCTGTTGGAGAGCAGCTCTCCAGAGAGAGCGAGCTATTGCTTCCCTGCCGATAGCCTCCCCCCTTCTCCGGTTTCCAAACAGAAAACAATCCCCGGCCCGAGGAACCTGTGCTGGGGATGCAGGAAAGAGTTAAACCGGCAGCGAAGAGCGAGATAAGGAGGCAGCTCCCTGCACCATCTCTTTCGAGCCCTGTGTAAAAAAATAATCACAAAAAGAAAAATAAAAATACATATCGGTGCTCTCCGTCGTGCACCATCACGTGGGGAAGGGCCAGCTTGTCCCGGGCCACCATCCGCCCTGGCTCCTGGCCCCGGCGGGAGCTGTCCCAGCCCCGCGCTGGCCGGCGCGACTCGGAGCGAGCGGCTGGGAAGCGGCTGGCGGCGCGGAGCGAAAGGGTTAAGCCTCCCCTCCACCGCCCTCCTCTCTCGCCAGAGAATAAGCGCTCGCACGAAGCGTTTCTGGAGAGGCAGGCTGCGAGCAGGCCTTTCGCCGTGGATCCATGGCTACCTCACCGCCTGTCAGTGCCATGATGGCCCTCCCCCGGTGCCCCGAGCGGTCAGCACGGGCTGTTAACCGGCACTTGCAATCAGTTTCTCGAAAGGTTAGCCAAGGTCCCGGGTTCTTACAGACGGGAGGCGTTACGAAACCGCCTTTGTATCTGCGTGCACTTACATAAAAAAGGCGAGGAGGAGGCGAGGGAGAAGGGAGCAGCCCCCCCGGGCAGGAAGCGAGCCAGGCCGGTGGGCTGGGGGCTCTCCTCGGGCGGGCCTGGGACCCCCACGGGCATCTCCCTCCGCAGATGCACCACGCCACCTGGCCGGCAGCTCGCCCTTGGAAGGGCTGGGGTGGCCCTCGCCGCCAGCCCCGCCAGCCCTGCCCGGTGCTGGAGAGAGCCAGGCGGCGGCGGGGCTGCCGAGGCGAAAATGGGAGTGGGAGGAGGGAAAAGTGCTATCCGGAGAGCTGTTGTGACAGATGCTAAGCCTTGCCCTACGCGTGCTGGTGAGAGAAGGAGTTAAAAGCAAGCTGCTTTTTCGATCGAGCTGCTTCCCCGAGCGTCGGAAGGAGCGGCTTGCTAGAAAGCCGTCCATCAGCAACCAGTCCAACCTGCCCGTGATAATATGCGATCAACACCAAATCACCCCCGCTAGGCACGATCCATCATCGCTACGATGCAATGGGCCCTTGTATGGATGTGTCTACACGGGGGGCGGGCGAGGAGAGAAGGGGAGGGAGCGGAAAAGAGAGAGGGAGAGCTGTGTGGATGTGTGTGCGGGGGGGGGGGCGCATCATCCACCGGAATGGGAATCGCCGCCTCCCCCGGCTCTCGGAGAGCGGAGCTGCCCGAGCCAGCGGAGCCGAAAGTTGCTGGGCCGGGGCTGAGCGGGGAGCCTGGCACACGGCCCCGCCGCGCCTCCGACTGACATCAGCCTCCCCTCCCCCCCCCCCCCGCTCCTCCTGGGCAAGCTTGACTGGCGTAAAATTAATAATTAATAGGGTGAAATTGATTAAAGGGCTGGGCGCGCGATAGGGGCGCTCGGAGAGCCCTTCGCCTTCCCGGCCGCTCCGCATCCGCCTCCCCGCCGGTAGGGGCCCGGGAGCGGGGACTGGCCGCCGCCGCCGAGCCAGGGGAGCTCCGGGGCAGCCCAGCCCGAGCAGGAAGGAAAAGGGCGGCGGGGGACCGGGGAGGGGGAGGAAGGCGGCGGCTGCAGCAGCAAACCCCGCTGGGTGGCTGGCTGTAACCGAGATCGGCCGCGCTAGCAGCAGCGGCGGCGGCAGGCGGGGGCTGGCCCGGCTCGGCTCGGCGCAGCTGGGTGTGTGTGCGCGCGTCTGTGTACAGAGCCGGGTCCCGGGAGCTGCCCGAGGGCGGTACTCGGCACCACAAGACCAGCCCCCCCTCCCCCCCCCCCCCCCCTTTTTCCCTACCGCGATCACTCTCTGCCACGGAGGGAGTGGGGAACCGCAGGGGACGCGGCCGGGCCAGCGCACGCCTCAGCCTCCAGCCCCGCGGAGGTGGGAAAGGGTTAAACGTTGGAGGGCGACGAGGGGGGGGACGGGGGATGGGGAGCGAGGGGAGGGGGGATGCCGAGCACAGCGCTGAGCGCAGGGAAACCACAGCGCACCTGGGCTCGGCTCGGGAGCCGGAACGAGCCGCCGCCTCCTCCTCCCTCCCTCCCTCCCTCCCTCCCTCCCTCCTGCCCTTCCACCAGCTCGGTGCCTGCCTGGCCCGTTTCGCTGCCGTATCCCTGCAGCAGCGGGAGCTCAGCTCCTCTGTTCCTATCAGCTGCTCCCTCTAACCTCAGTGACCCAGATAAGCACGGCTGCCTCCCACCCCCGCCCGGCAGCGTGCCGGGGGCTCCGGCCCGGCTCCCCACCAGCCCTCCCTGCCCGCTGCGCCGCCTGCCTCCCCGCGGGGCCGCCCCCGGCCCGGCCCGCCGCCTGCAGCCCCAGCGGGCTCCTCCCGGCCCGGCGACTCCAGCCCCGACCTTCAGCGGGGGCAGCAAACCTGGACCGGCGCCCGCCCCCTCGCTGGTCTCCCCCCTCCTCGCCCCCCCGGTGCCCCTCTCGCACGGCTTGGGATCATTGTTAGCCCGAGCTGCGCCAGCCCGCCGTCAAAATAATAATTAAAAGCAAAACAAACACCCCGATCCGGTCTTTCCTGGACACGCGGGTCGGAGTCACCGCAGCCCAAGTGTTGTTATTCCCGGGCTGGAAATAGCCCTGGCTCCGCCCTGGACAATCGCCTGTCAGAGGCCTCTTCTCTCCCCTCCCTGGAGGCCCTGCCCTGCCCTGCTTTATTTACTTTTGAAGTGTCTGGATTGATGGAGAACTGCGGACGGCACTTTCCTCCCCCGGCTCCCTCCTGCACCAGGGCTCCACCGGAGCCTCTTACCGCACCCGGCGCTCCGCGCCAGCTCCGCATGACCCAAGATAACCCGGCCCCGGGGAGGCCGGGGCGAGCGGGGGAGGGCGCTTCACCAAACCAAACAGATCGATCCGTCCCCAGCCGCCGCGGGAGCCCGGGACGGGGGGGGCCGGAGGGGCCCCTAGCAGCGGCGCCCGGGCGGGAGGGGGGAGCCGCAGTCCCCGCCGTCCTGGAGCGCCCCCACCCCCGGCTCGCCCGCCGGGGAGGAGGGGCGGAAGGGAGATCGCGGCCGGGCCCGTAACGACACAAGGGATAAACAGCAAAGTTATCACCAGCCGTGACCAAAATAAATGCCTGTGATAAAAAAGCACTGACAGGATGATCCATTACGCGGGTGTCACTGCCTACAACGAGGTTCAATCAGATACGCCGGTTGCCGTGGACAACGGGGGAAGCGGCGGTACCGGGCTGACGACTTTTCTGGAGGGGCGGGTGGTGGTTGCTATCAGGGAGGTGACACGGCGCGATCTGCACGAGGGTGGCCCCGGCGTCGCGGGAAGGGACAGACCGCGGGAGCCCCCCCGCCCATTTCTCCCGCGGCCGCCGCTCGCCCCGCTGCCCCTACAACCGGCTGCCCGCCCGGAGGCGGCCTCGAGTCACCGACACATCTCTGAGAGGGAGAGGTGCGTTCCCCCCGCGGACGGCCCCGGGGACGTGCGCCGTGCGCCCGGGGAAGCACACCCTCCCGTCTGGGATGCCGTCGGGTACCTCCCCGGTTCATGGCCCCCCCTTCCCCCCCCCCCCCCCCCCCAGTGTGGTGCCGGGAGCGCGGCTCGGCACGGTTCCTATCCCCCCTCCTCGGGCGCCCCGCGTCCCTCCGCAGCCCGGCGGTGGAAATCAATGAGCGTTTGTTCCGTGCGGCGCGACCGTCTTCTGAGCGATGCCCTGTTATTAGCAGGGGAAGGGGAAGGGGGAGGGAAGAAAGGCTCTCTGCGGGCTCGGTGCTGCACGTCCTCGCCTCCGGCAGAGCCGCCTGCAGGTGCCGGAGCGGGGGCAGCGGGGGCCGAGCTGGCTGGGAGCGCCGCCGGGAAGAGCCGTGCCCCGGGGCATCGGGCTAATCGCACGGCAGGTCAGCTCGGCGGGACGCCCGGGCCCCGGGCGGTGCGATTCATGAAGGCTCGGAGGCAGCGGGGACAGGCGGCGGGCCAGTGCCCCTTGTGCCACATTCCTCAGAATCGGGCCGGGCCGGGCCGGGCCTCGCCCCTTGGCGGGCGGGGGCGGGGGCGATGGGGACAAGGTCCCTGAGCCAAGCGGGGGACCGCCCTCTCTATCCCGGCCCTCCCTCCCAGGAGCAGGCAGCCTTTGGCAACGATCGTGCCCGAGGTGGGGGGACTGCGGGGCACAAGGGACACTGTCCCGTGTCCCCCCCCCCCCCACGCCCGCGGGAGGAACGATGCCGGGGCCGTCCCCGCCGGTGCCACGGTGCGTGACACGACAGCCCCGTGCCTCCTCGGGATGAGAAACTTCGCGGCTGCTAGCGACGGGTGGCTGCGCCGCCCGCAACGCATCCTCTGGTCCCCAGCTTCCCCCCCGAGCGTAAACGCATCCCCCCCCGCCGCCGCCGCCCCCTTCCCGTCACGATTTAATGCTTTTCATGTTCTTCGGCAACTGCGTTTCCGCAGAGAAACCCCGGCGCGCTCCCAGCTCGGCTGCTCAGCTGTATTGTGGCGAGCTCAGGCACAGCCGGAGTGAATCCATTACGCCTCGATCCTACAATACAGGTTTATGCGGATACCCTCTGATTTACATTTAAAACAGTGCACAGGCATTGTCTGCTAGCCTGAAAAGAAAACACAGCCCCGTAACTTCAAATGACCTTCAAAGCAATGCAATTAACTCTCGTAATTATCGGTACACGCCTTATAGAAAAAGACACAGGTGCTCGCGTCGGTGCTGTTCCACCTGGCTAAGCAGCCTCATCCTACCAGGGAATGACACCTCCACCCTTTGCAGTCCCCAAATCTGGGACTCGCTCCGCCGTTCCTACATTTCGAAATCTCCCCTCATCCTCCCCTTCCCCCGCCCGCCGCCTGGGCTGAGGGACAGCTTGCTCAGCGCGGCGAGGCTTTGTCACACTGCCACACACACCACCACGTCGCTGGCTGGTGCCGGCGGCGGGCGGCGTGTTTTGCTTTCCCGGCTCCCACAAAGCGCTCCCCTCCCGCCGGCCCCCGGACCGCAGGCCACGCAGAGCCGAAATTTAGGTTAATAGGATGGGCTTTGATCCGTGGTCCCCTTCGCCCTCCCCTCACCCCGAACGACATCGATCCGCTGCATTTACTCCCGCGCCGACCGGCCCCCGGTGCTCCCGCAGTCACGCTCTGCGCGACCGGAGAGAATAAATATCCCCGAAATACCGAGCCGGTGGTGGCCCCTGGCCCTGCCTGCCCCGGCCCCGCGGCCGTGGCGGTGCGCACGGGTGGCCGGTCCCCGGAGGCTCAATGTGCAGTGTCATGATGGCTCCCACGGCCCGCGGGCAGCACCGGGGGCGGCACCGGGGGGCGGCAGGGACGCGGGCGGCTGAGGGGGCGGGGGGGGAGCTGTCGGCCCCGCAGAAGCCGCCGCCCCCCCTCCCCTTCTCCCCTCTTGCACACACACACACACGCACACACACACACACGCAAGCACACACAAAATAAATAAATAACGAGGCGGCTGGAGCCATCTGGGGTTGGATGGCTTCTCATCTCATTACAGAGCATTAGGAGAAACAGGCAAATATACAGCTATTAAAATTAATCGCCTCGCGCTGTCAGCTGAACATAATGGAAATTATTTATAGGCTGCCTACGATGCCTTTCTCGTCACGGAGGCTCGGTGTGGAGAGGCGCACTCACGGCTCCCCGCACGGAGAGGCGTGCGGGGCCGTGCGGGGGGCGCCGGGCTCGGCTCGGCGCGGCCCCGGCCAGCGAAGTTTGGGATCTGGGGGGGGGGGGGGGGGGGGGGGGGGGCGATGGGGGGGGGAAAGGCAAGGAAAGGCAAGCGGCGGAGGCGCCGCGATGCACGCGTCAGGGTGGGTTATTTTCAGGTGACTTGAGGGGAAGCGGTGGAGGCGCAAATAGGGCAAAACGCGGTGTTGGGGCCTCCCCGGGCTGCTCTGGCGACGCGTCCCCGGGGCGGTGCGAGGCAGGGCCGGGGGCAGCGGGCGGCCTCCTCCAGAAAGAAACCTCCTCTGGAAGCGGCGGCGAGTCCGTTGCAGGCACCGTGCGGTGCGGCGAGGGCACGCTGCGGGAGGGGGGCGATGCACTCCCCGAGCGATCTGCCTGCAGATCTCTGCTGCCACATGAAATGTTAATTGTCAGCCCTTCCGCTTCGGCCGCTGGAGCGGGTTTCGGGGCTGTTTGCTTCTGCTCCGGGGGAGACGTTTTTTTTTTTTGCTTGGGGAGGAAAACAAAACCCAAACCAAACCTAAACCCAATCGTCTATGCCAAGCAGAGCTGGCCTGTTTTTCCGACCGAGAAAGTGCGTTTGGGAAGCGGGGAAGCGCTGCCCGTGCATTTCTCCGCTCCGTCCGGGGCTGTTTGGCCAACAGCTCGCCGGGGCGAGCCGCCAGACCCCCACAGCTGCGGGGCCCGCCGCGCTGCTTTGCTGGCGTGAGGACTGCAAGCCCCCTCCGCAGGGGCCGGAGGAGGCAAAGTACGAGTGCCACTGGCAGCGGGAGCCGCCGCAGCAGTCCGGGTGGCACCGGCTGGGACGGGGGGAAGGTGCGAGAAAGCCCGAGCGGGAGGCTGAACGCGCAGCTCCGCCAGGCTTGAGAGGTTAATAAATACACCCGTCCCCACTCCCCAGCCCGCCTGAGGCTAAGACTCGCAGCTCAGCGGGTAATTGACAGTCTCAATCCAAAATTGAAACATGTGTTAACAACAACGCCACGCATCCTAGGAGCTACCCGGGAGATCGCCACCTCACGGTCTTTATATATTATTTGAATCCACCGGAGGAAAGTGTCACGAGGTTTTCAGAGCACGTTTCACCCCTACCTGTAAATCAGCTCTTATCACTGCTGGCTGCTCAGACGGAGCCGGCCTCTGCTTTATAGCGCAGGAGGAGGAGAGCCATTGCTCTTTCGCAGCGCCGTTTCCGTGCCACCTCCAGGCGAAGCTCGCCGGCAACCCCCGCCCGATCCGGCCGCTTCCCGAGGGGACCCCCCGCCCCCCAAGGGTGAGCTTATACGGTGGGGTAGCGCCGGCTCGCCCGTGTCCGGGAGCGGCCGAGGACGGGCACATCTGAGCCCCCGCCGCCGGGGCTGCGCGGCTCCTCGGCGCTCCCGCACGGCGCGGCGGCGAGGACGTGGCTCCCGGGGAGTGCGGCCGCACCACGGCCCGGCCCGTATCCCGTGTCCCTCTCGCATACCCCACGCCCAGGCAGCCCCCCTATCCTTGCCAGGGCAAACAGGACTGGTGTCCGTGTGTCGTGTCGTCGTCCCTACCCTCCCACCCCCCGCCAACGCCCTTGGGCGAGTGTCACACAGCTGCAAGCGGGAACCGGTGCCGGTGCAGCATCTTTCCCACGGAGCTACCCGTGTTTCTAGGATCGGGCAGAACAGAAGCAGTCCCTCGCGCTGAGCTGAGGGCCTCTCTCTCGGCAGCGCTCCAACAGCCAGGGTTGGCTATTCTCTGAGGAGCAAGGAAACTGGGGTTCCCCCCTCCCCAAAACCCCTTTAAACCGAAACCCCTTTAAGAGCCTATGCTGTCCTCGGCAGGAGGGATCGGGTCGGGGCAGGGAAAGAGCAAACTTGTGCCGCAGTAGTTGGACGTGCAGAGGCAGGACAGCACTGGCAGGGTTCCCCGGGAAGGGCAGGTCTCCAGGGCCTCCCACCGCCAGCTCCATCCCTTCCCCCCGCCGTTGCAATCGCCCCCTTTTCACACCCGCAGCCTGTGCGAGGAGCGGCCTCCGCTGCCGGGGAGGTGGCAGCAGCTCCCCCTGCCCCCGCAGCCCGACCCCGCTCGGGAGGGCTGCTGCCTGCGAGCCCTGCACGGAGGTCACGACCAGCGGCGCAGGCAGATGGAAAATCCCAGTTCCTGCCTCACATAAACAAGGTGGGGACGGGCAGAGCGGCCCTGGGCGCTGCGCGGGAGGGGAAGGGCGTGGGGTCCCTCCTCCATGGCCCGCTGCCCGCTCAGCCACAGCTCTTGCCCGGGGAGCTCCCTCCTCCGGCGGGCAGAGGCCGCGCTGCAGTGCGCGGAGGCGGATGCTCCGGGCGTTCTGTCCGGGGAAGGTACGGGGCCGCCGGCGGGAAGGGACCTCCGGGGCGGTCCCGGGAGCGGGGGCCGCCCGGGCAGGGCGCCGGCACGGCAGCGGAGCAGAGCTTCTGACCGGCGTCCTCGGTCCCGCGGCGCGCCCGCCCCCCGCGCCGCTCGCAGCTCTCGCCCACGCGTGCACTTACACGCACGCACGGTGAGTCACACGGGCACGCCGCCTCTCGCACACCGTGTCACGCATACGCTCCGTGTGGCACACACACAGCCTCTTCGATGGCGCCGTGTCACGCACACGTTCCGTGTCACACGAACATTGATTCCCACGCACCCTCGCTGCCGCTCTCGGGGAAGCACGCCAGCTCTCACACATTCGCTGCCTCTCTCACCCGGGACACACACCGAGGAGCTCGCATACAGCCAGACTCTCTCACACCCGGGCTCTGTCACACGGCCACACACGCTCACGCTCCGGGTTTCCCACGCAGGCACACGCGCGCCGCCTCCCTCGCAGCACCCTCCCGGTCCCCCACGCACATCGTCTCGCAGGCGCTCGCCGCCGCAGGCTTCCACACACTGAGCCGCACGCCGTCCCCGGCTGCTCCCCGGGCACGTCGCCACCCACACACCCACACGGAGCCTCCGCCGCTCACGCCTGGGGCGGCGGGCGGCCCCAGAGCCGTGCTCGGCCGCGTGTATGCGCTTGCGGGAAACCCGAGGACCATCCCTTCGGCCCCTTTGGCAGCGCTCCGCCACCACCGCCGGGCCAGCTGCGCGGCCCCGGTCCGGAACAGCTTGTGTTTGTTCCCACCAGACGGGAGGGCGGGCGGGGGGAGGAAGGGTCAGCCGGTCCCGAACCGTGCAGACCGGGGCAGGGGGCACCGCGGGGCGCGGGCAGCGGCGGAGGCTCCACCTGCCGCGGGGCATCCCCGTGGGGACCCCCCCTCCCCCCCCGGGACACCTCCGCCCCGCTCCTCCTTCGCTGCCACGCTTTATTTCACCCCCCCTCCCCCCACCCCGCAGCCCCGTCTCCCCCCGCTTCGTCCCGTCCCCTTCCAGGCTAATGCTGCGGCTGTGCTCCGGCCCCCGGGCGGGTGGCCCCGGCCAAGGCAGCGCCGTGCGCTCGGCGGCTGCGATGTGCGTGCTGCCAGAGCCAGCCAGGGAAAGGCCAACAGCGCCCGAGGCGCGGGCAGAGGTATCGGTTGATCTCTTGGCAGAACTGAAAGCGGTTTGGCCGCCGCAGCCGGGAGGCGGGCCCGGATTATTCATCACGGGCGGACGAACACAATTCCTCCCCCCCTCCCCCCCCTCCGCCAGCCCTGGATATTTTGTCCCGGCCGTGCAAACAATATTCAACTTGTATCCTCTTCCGTGAAGGCACCGGGAAGCCGGCGGCTGCCAGGAACAGGCTCCCGTGCAGCGCACGGCAGCGGGATCCTGTTTCCCTCGCAGCCAGCGCAAAGCGGGTTCTCCGCGGGCAGCGGACGCTTTCTGCCCCCGCCCGGCACACGGCGGCGGCCCCCGGGTCCTGCCAGGCGTCCCTGGCGAAGGGGTGGCCGCCGCCCGGCTCCCGGCCGCAGGCGAGGGCCCCCGGCGTGCAGCCGCAGCTTTGCAAACCGCACGATCGCAGCTCTCGGAGGGCGGCGCGGCGCTGGCAGCCGGCGCTGCCTGCCCGTGCCAAGCCGCGGGCACAGCGGGGCTCGGCGGCCCCGGGCGCAGCGCTGCGCTCACCAGCCAAGGCCGAAATAAAAGCCAGCTCCGCAAGCGCCCCCGGGGTTTGCCTGGCGCCGGTTTCCCCTTTTCCCCCCGGCAGCCGCCAGGGAAGAGCGATCCTCGCCCCAGCGGGAGCCACCGGCGGCGCGGGGGGGGGGGGGGGGGGGGGGGGGCGGGGGGGAGGAGGGGGGAGGCGAGCTCCCCCGGGCCCCCCTTGCCGACCCCGATCCCGCGGAGCCCAGCGGCAGCCGGGCTTCCCTCGCCCCCTATTGGAAACCGCCGCGCGGTGCGGGGCCGCGGCCATGGGGGTTCCCCTACACGCCCCCCTCGACCGGGCCGCCGCCTCCGGGCGCAGGAAACGTCCCCGCCGCGCTCAGCGGCGAGCTGCGGCTGCGGCACAGCCCGAGCGGGGCCCGGGGGCCGCGGGCGTCCTTCCCCTTCCCTTCACGTTTCCCTTTCCCCTTCCTTTCCTCGGCCCCCCCGCGGGGCCCCCCCCCGCGAGCGCACTCAGCCGAGTCCATCTTGCTCTTAAATCAAGTCAGGATATTTAAAGCCTAACTCCCGGTTCATTTTCGTCCTGGACCAAAGGCGCTGGCTACTTATTCGGGCAGCTATTGAAATACCTCCCCCGACCTCCCCTCGAGGTTACGAGCGTTTGCTGCCGGAGAACGTCACCAGACTGTTTGGTCCCGCCGCCCCGGCTCACCGGGACGCGCCGCGGGAGCCGGGGAGCGTTGCTGAGGGCGAGGGGGGGATGTGCTTTGGGGCGCCGAAGGGAAAAGACCTCTTTTCAGCCAGAGAACCGCGGTACTTCACGCCCACTTCGTGGTTTATTACTACAGGAGGAATCTGTTTGTAGTCAAACCGTATTACATTGGGCCGTATCGATTTTCCAGCAGTACTCCCCACCGATTTAATTGTTTTTAGGAATGTCAATTGCAGCTCTCACGTTCCCTGAATTCATCAGCGCTCAAATGATAAACCTCATCATCTCATACGGCAATCTCCTCGTTCCTTTCTGCCTGCTCCTCTCGCCCCCCCCCCCCGCCCCCAGCCCCACACACTGACCGCGCTGTGTGTGTCTCAGGGTATATTAAACTTCATGCAGCGCCCCAGCAGTGTGCTCCCACCTCTCTCCGATTCATAGCCCCTCCACTCCATCTTTGAAGTTTTAATGTCTTGAAATTAATGCACTGAAGAAATACACCCCGAAATTAGCCACGGTTCCTGGTTTCGGGTTCTACGGCTCAAAATCCCCATTGCAGCGCTGAGCAGAAAATACAGAAAAAAACCCCAACCAACCACCAAAAAGAAAAAAAAACCCAACCAAACAAACAAAAAAACCCCAACCCACACAGAGAAGTCATCGAGTCTTTAAAAAATAATTAGGAAGAAAAACAAGCTGAAACTGCGGACAAGGCGCTGGAAACTCCACGCTGCTGCTGCTCGTGGTTGCGCTAATCCCTGCAGGCGGGAGCAAGCCAGTGCCTCGCCCGCCGCTCCGGCCTCCGATTCCGCGCTCGGCCGCCCCCCCGCGACGGTGGGGACACGCGTGGGCAGCCGCGGGGAATCCTGCCAGCTCCTGGCCAAGGTCACCAGGTTCCCAGAGGTGTTGCCGGAGGGTGTGTGTGGGGATACGCGGTGTGACCCTCCCGCGGAGGGGACGGACTCCCGAGGGCCAGTGTGGGGACCGTCCCGGGAGGGCGAGCGCAGCCCGCAGTGCCCGTAGGAGGACAGCGTCGCGGCCGGTCCCCGCGGGAGGGGACGGCTGTCGCCGAGCGCCGCTTAGCACAGTTTTTCCGGCAGCTTTTCCTGTTGCTGCTGCTGCGGCTGCCCGGGAACCACTTCTCCCCCCTCACAATGCGCTCCGCGGGCAGGCTCAGTCCCCGCGGCGGATTCCCGCCGTGGCAGCCGTTAAGCGGGATCCTTCCCAGGCGCACTCGGCGCGTTAGTCCCCAGAAATACAGTAAAGAGCCTTGATGGGGAGCAGTTTCGTTTGTGCTACAAAGTTAGCTGCTATCGCTTGTGGTGGCTGCGGGGGGTGGGGGTGTCACTGCATGGGTGGGAGATCAAAGGCTTGCTGCGAGCTTCCCCCCGGCGCCCCTGTTTAGAGGGATCGGGACTTAGCAGGCGACCCGCAGGCAGGAGCTTCTCCCCGTGGTGAGTTTGGGATCCTCTAGAACGTTTAAGGCGACGGCAGCGACCGCCCTGAAAGCAAGAATTACCTTGCAAACTCAGGTAGGACCACCCTCCCCCCCAGACTAATAAGATGTGCGGGCGGCGCTGCCCGTTACCCCCTCCCCCCCGAAGTTTCCGCGCAGCGAGGGGACCCAAGCACCCTAAAACATCACCCGCACGTAGCGCCGGGGGGGGAAGCCCAGGCTCTGACCCTTCGCGCCGTTCAGGAACCCCGGGACTTGACTTGATCCCGCTTTTGCTTTCTGCCATCTCCTTCGCACGGCATCCTCCTGCTCCTCCTCAGGGGGAAGGGCAGGGAAAACCTTGCTGCTGGCTCCGTTACCGGGAGGGCTGCGAAGCCGTGCGGAGCGAGGAGCAAGTTGCGCTCCCGCGGTGTGCCAGGCGCGGGGAAGCGGGGTACCGGGGTGCGCGCGGGGGCATTTCGCACCCCGCTCCCCCCGCCGGGGGCCGGAGGGTGGTGACGGGGGAAAGTGGCGACGGGCGGCACCACCGGGCATCCATCACCTTGCGCTGCTGTCTCCCGCGGGCAGCCCTCGGCTGCTGTTTATTTTGTTATCAAATCAATTAAGCTGCCGCTCTCGTATAAAACGGGGGCGGGAGGGGAGGGAGGAGGGGGTTTGGAGTAGGGCTGTGGCCACGCCTTTGACACCGTCTCACCAAAGCAAAGAGCTCCTCCTGTTGGAGAAATGTTTTCCAGCTGGATGGGAAACCCAGCACGCAAGCGATTTCATTTTATTATTTTATTTTGTGTTATGTGGGTTTATGTTATTATTTTCTTTTACCTTCTTTCATTTTTACTTTATTTCATTTTTACTTTATTTCACTTCATCTGTCGGTGGTCCCTGCACCAGCAATCGCGCCAGGCGCCTGGTTCATATGCTGTCGTGTAGTCTACTTCTCTATCGCTGTCATGGCTGGCCACCGACACAGGTGGGAGGCCTGGTCAAACACTGACCCCCAAACGCTGGACCCTTCCTGTGCCGTGCACAGGGACCCAGCCCCGGAAACACCAACAGTGCCCCGACAATACTTGGCACCTTGTAAGTAATGTTTAACAGATGTGGGATTTCTAGGTATGGCCCGAAGTCTCCCACAATCTGCAGTAATCAGTGGTCACTGGAAAGATTTATGCTGGCTCCTGGGGCTATCAGATCAGCTCTTATGCAGGGTAATAACTGACCTGTGCACTACTAAGTTCATGTCCAGAATTACCTTGAAGTTCTTTTAACCTTATGGTTTCTGTGGAACGAACTAAGCTGAACTGGGTAGCCATTATAATCACAACCGTTATCTTTTGGGGAAACATCAGAAAAAGCCAGGTATTTGAGGAGCAAAGAGATTCTCTCAGAGCCTTGGGATTTGCTGGGAAGAGCTTCTCTTGAAGGTGGCATCTGGCTGGAAGCCTTGGTCTGGCTGCCTGAGGAGAGCACCTGGCCAGCCTGCCTGCAAAGAGCAGGGCTGCCAGATTTCAAGCAGGGACTTTTGCTCCCTCTGTTTAGATGAGCTCTGCTCTTTACCTCTCTAGTTGCTGCCAATGATTTAAGACTGTACCCTACTAAATAGTGGCATGTTCTTATCTGATTCTTTTATAGTAGTGCAAAGAGGATCATGATCTCTTCAGTGACAGAATGCTATGGTGGAAGAGATACTTACCCATTGCATTCTCTCCTGGCTGATGTGATCTAACCAGGGGGCCTGAACCCTGTAACTGGGCTACTTTAATCCCAAGGTATAATGCAAGATGGACCCTGGCTTCTCTTCCTACCCTGCCTTTCCCCAAGGTACAGGACTACTTACTCCATCAACCTCCTCTTCTTCTTTCACTCATTTGCTTCCTGGGAGCCACAGACACCGAGTCTTTTGGAGATCCCTTCCACTTTGGCATGCCACTGGGGGAAGGAAGAGTTGTTTGGAGGGTGCAGAGCTCCTGCAGCTCACTGCTACTCAGATGCGGACAGCACCCTGCAGCTGTGAGGAAAAGAGTGGGATAGTGGTGGTGGGAGTTCAGGGAAGGTGGAGGAGAGGTGGAGTTACAGCAAGGCTGGGCATTGCAGAGCAAGGCGAGGTGATGGGGCACCTCCAAGCAAGTGTCAGACAGGTATTGGTCATACCTGTATCGCACCAACTGGCATCTGGTCAGCAGAGGTCATGGACATTTTGAACTGTGACACTACTGGGATAGCAATGCTCATTACAGATACTGTCATCAGGACAAAAATGGTGCTTATGCTCCCTCCCCATGTTGTAAGTACTCTGAAGACAGAGTCCAGTGTGCTGGGTAGGTATCCTATGCGAGATGCTTTCAAAAATAGCCACTGAGTATGAAGGCCTTAACTTCTGGGCATTCAGCTACACCCCATATGCAAAAGCAGGTGCACTTGGAATCGGCAGCTATCACAAAAAAATATCCTAGTTTAATTCTGGTTGGCCAAAAATGGATAAAAATGCTAAGACATGTAGTAGTGTTAGAGGACGGTGGAAACTGGCAGCAGAGGTGCACTTTAAGATATTTTCTACTGCTTTTGCACTATGAGTTTACCCATTTTAGAATAATTTGTTTTGTCACCTTTGCTAAGTACAGTTTATTTCTGTTGTTTAACGAACAGCTGCACTCTCCCAGGCCACCTGCTCCTCCTACCTCACCCTGCAGCAGCCCCGAGCTTTGTGAGGTACTAGGGCCATGTCCTAGCCAATGCACAGCGTAATGGCAAAAAAAGCAGTCTTATGTATTCACACCAACATGGGGAGAGAAGTGGGAGGGGGAAAACTTAGTGAAGTCAACAGTTGTGACCTTAAGGTGTCAACAAAACAATCTGGAAAGAATGACAACAAAATATTGTTTTGTTATGTTTTGTGGTTACTCCTTACGGCCACTCTTGTCTTCTCTCAAAATTTACTGAAAAGAGAGAAAGAAAAAGTGTCTCACCTATACCAGGCACTACCAGAGGCATAGAAATAATGAAGTTGCCAGTGAAGTCCTCAGCCAGCTCTCGCAATCTGCAAGCGTCATTTCACCTTCTCCACATTACGTCAGCCACATCCACCACCCACAACCCACACACCTCCTCCCTCTCTCCCCACACAAGGTGCCTAACCATTAAGCTCAAACTGTGTGGCGTGGTTTGCAAAAGGAGCAATTGTGTGGATCGGCGGTGTCCTGTGAAGCAGCTGGGGTTCGGGGTATGTGGTCTTAGCAGCTGGTGGAAGGGTGCTATGTGAGAGGATTGTGGTTGATGCAAATCTTTTGTTGCTTGTAAACGGGAATTGATTGTAGGAGGGTTCATGATTTTGAGAAGTTCTGACCTGCTCCCTGTGATAGTGTGTGAGTTAGGTGGTGCACTGAGGAAGTATGGTGCTGCATTTTGTTTTCTTGACAGGCGAGTCTTGCATGTGGGCTTCAGGTTAAAGGTTTTGAGTGGGAAGGGAAGGAGGAAGCCTGTGGGTTCTAGAAGTCGGTGGGGTGACATGCCGAAGGTGAAACTGTGGTTAAGGGCTTCAAAACCTGAGTGAAGGCTTGGCTAGGAACTTCATGGCTTTCTAATGTTTTTGTTGGTGGGATGTGCCATGAGCAACTCTTAACGGATTTTTAACAATATTTTTGGTTTGGTGGGATTTCTGTGCAAACATTGACAGATGGCATGGGTAGCTCATGTATTTTCATCTCTGTTCCTCCTGTAGTGTCTTGCAAAGCCCTAAATATTCACGTATCACCTCACTTTCTGACTGACCTCTTTACTTGACTCCTCTTCTCTGTCTCCTTTTCCAGATCATGTCCTGTATTCATTCTATATTCTGTTGTTCCTAGAGCCCAGACTAACCCTTTTCTCCTGTCTTCTGACTCTTCAGTCAGCTCTTTCACTGCTCTTTTTTTACAGAATCACTGGAGATAGCCATATAAGTTGATATATTACGGGCACTGAGAAAAAAAAAAGGTGGCAAAGGAGGGAGAAAGGGGATATGTATGGGATAGTAAGGAGGGCAGCTGGAGGAGGGGTGGTGAAGGTACTGAAGTATAGGTGGGGGCGGGCTTGTCTGTAATGTGCTCTGTGGGTTTTCAGGACTGACAAGCTCCAGGGGGGGAGGGAGATGTGAGAAAACGGGTCTGTAGCCAAGCTGGACCTGAGCAGGAAGAAACAGAGGAACTGCATGCTGACAAAGCCTAGGCAGCCCCTCTACCCTGAGCATCTCTGATGTAAGCTCTCCCTCCCCTTCCATGCTGCCCCCCACAACCTTACTGCTGCAGCTGTGCTGCATCTCCTCTGCCCCTGCCAGCTGAGCTGACCGTGGTGCAGCTAACCAATATGCTGGGGGGAGAGACTGAGGGAACAGAAACAGGGTTGGGTTCCCGGGGGATTAAAAGCCCAGGAGCCTGTACCCCTGCGGGGGTAGCCCTCAGAGGGAGCCCCTCACTCTTGCCTCAGCTTTGTGGTGCAGTCGGGGCTGGTATGCACTGGCACAGAGGTGCAGCTCCTTTGGCACAAACTGAGTGCAGAAGAGTGGAAGGTGACATGGGCGAGACATCTGCAAGGAGCGCTGCTCAAATACTACTGATCTGATGTGGTACCTCAGGGCCTGGGGCCAGGCTTAGTCCTTTGCCCCTCTACTGCAGAGATGCTGGAGCATTTGGGGCTTAGCAGGGCTTAATCACTTACACATATCCAATGCTCAGCCACTTGCTGATCACATCATGTGCGCACGCATGTATGCATATCCCACTCATCTCACTCCCCTGTTACCTTGAAAACCCACCTCTGTAATTTCTATTATCAGGTGAGCAGTGCAAGAGAAAGAAGGCTTTTAAATTCACACTGCTGGCAAACCTGACCTAGTCCTGTTGGCTAAACTCAGTATAACTTGGATCTGCCACCTGAGGCGGGAAGAATGATTTGTGGTGCCTGAAATTTCCCAGGTACAAAGCAACAGAATCCTTGAGGTGACGTCAGATCTTCCATCTGTAATATCTGACATTTACAATTATTTAGAAATAAATGTGAAAAAAAATGAGCATCATTTAGAAGTGAGTAGATACGTCAGAAAACAATGTGTTAACCCCTCTCTGCCTTATGGAAGAGCTAGCCTCTAAAATCTGGAGATTAAACTCAATCAGGAAAGTTTGATACAGAGGGATTTGATTCCTGTTTTGGCTGCAAATTCCAAGCCAGCTTTAATGATGGGCCCAATACTGATATCCTCCCTCTTATTTAATTGAGCACAGTTTACTTTAGCTAATATGCACACCAGAGTCCCCTAATATGAATCCCTACCATAAGAAATCACTGACACGCCTTCAAAATGCCACGGGAAGTGTTCAGTCATCACTTGAGAAAAGAGAAGATATTCCAAATGACTGAAAATGGGGTGTATAAAAGGAAGGAGTTAATATTTAAACAGGCTCTGAATTCCCCCCATTAGAGAAGCACCAGGAGTGAGATTTGTCCCTTGCCTTTGCACTCATACACACCTCTGCAACAGTCACCTTGCCTTTTTTTGTGGTGCAAGCCAGACGAGGAACTGATCCGAGCTTTCGAGCAACAGGCTGTAGGTTATCAGCATCACAGGGTGGCTGGTTTGTTTATACAGCTCCTAAAGGAGGTGATGGATTAGCCGCTCTTTTTGCACCCTACTGAAACTAAAAATGTTTCTGGCCTCACCTTAAAGGAAGAAACTGGGTATTTGCCTCTGTGTTCAGTGTTTTGAACCAGATGGCCAGAGCCAGACAAAAGACAGGTGTGAGCCAAATTACAAGAATATAAACATTTATGACAAATCACTCCAGTAACCTTTTTTCCTCTTTCTTGACAGCTTAATGCTGCTATAGATGTTAGCTTGTGTGGGACAGGTAAGAAGGCTGGCAGGGCTTAGTTAAACATAGTTTTAAATGCCAGATTAGAAAAACCATGAAATTTTACTAGGTTGTGGAAGATTGGGCTCTCCTTTGTTAGCGATTCTTACTGAAGACAAACTTTACTGGTATTCGTGTCTAAAAATACTTTAAAAACTGCTTCTTGGGGAAGAATATAGACTCCAGGTGCCTGACCACAACAGTAAATTGCTGTCAGTGACACAGCCTATGCATATTTAGGGGACCTAGCTTTGCCCTCTCCTTGACAGGATAGTGGGTTGCCTTGGGGTTCATCTGCTCATATCACTTTCATCTGTCATGACATATTCATATGCGACCCAGCTGCTGAAGCTTACACTAAGAAAGGAAACTTAAAAGTAATTGGTTGATGTTTATGTTGTTCCTTAGGCTACACCTGCATAGTCCTTTTCAAGGCTTGCTATTTGAAGAATCATTGACCTTACATATATATACTGTCCTATATCTTAAGTAATACACCTTTCTACTGTTAACCTTTAAATAATGCAAGTGCAGAAAAAGCCTTGTCACTGCTGAGCACCTCCCAGTAAAATCTGGCTGCAGTTTAATGCCAATACTAAATACATCATAACATTTTAGTAAACTCATTTCTGAGGTGAGACTGATTCTCTTAGATTTACTGGGAGATTAGACACCTTTTCAACTTGAGAGTTTTAGAAATGCTCATTGTTGGAGCCAGCAATCTGAAGATGATGAAAGCTTTTGTGCTGGGGCTGAGCTTGGTTTGCTGCAAACTACCCAAGACAAAATTGTGTCCCACCACAGGCATCTGCCTCAGACTCAGTCCCTGCAACAGAGACATTTGGGGTCTCCTGGCAAAGCAGCCATTGTCACAGCGGGCCCTGCCTCCTCCAGTGCTGGGTGAGGAGATGACACCCTGGTCCTGCCCTAGCTCTCCATGAAATGGCAGTCTGTGGGCTCAGATCTCAACAAGGAGCAGTGAGTATGTTGGTACTGTGCTGTGTATAGGAGTTATCCTGGTGAAGAGGGGAGCACAGACTGGGTGAAGAATATGGCAGTGGCCACTTCTCTCTGAAGTGATTCCGAAAGGGATTCAGGCTGAATGATGCTGAATCGTCACAGTAATAAAGTGATAATCATTGATTTGAGTATCCCCAGCACAGCATTGGGTCTTAAATTTTATCATTAACCTGGCTGATACAGTTATAGGGAAAATGAAGTGTGTACCCACCATCTTTCATTTAAAAGACCAGTTAAACTGAAATAGGTAGCTATGGAAATAGGTAGAAGAGGATGTCTGTAGGTATGATAGGTAGGAGAAGCCATATGGACAGCTTCCGGAAAGTCAGCCAGCAAGCAGTAAGCATAGCATCACTTGTAGCATGACTGAGAAAATGCTCAGAGAAAGGGCTCTGGGGTTAAAGTGCTTCCAGAAAAAAGCTGAATCTATAAGCAAAGAAATTGTCTCCTTTTGCTTAATTCCTCCTGCATTCTAGGAATCAAGCATTTGCAAATAAACAGGGCTGCACTAAAGAAATAACTCACTGTTCCCAATTTCTATTAGGAGTGAATGCTAAACTTTAGCCATGCTGCCCACCAAAAAGAGCAACTATGCATTGAAGAAGATGCAAAAATATAAATTCATTTTCAAGAAATTTAAATTGTCCGTGTTTCTTTCTGGTAACTCCCAAGCTGTGTTTTCTATGATACCTTGCCTCTGGTTCTGCATGGAAAAAGCAGTAAAAAACCTTGCAGGTTAACCATATGGCAAAATGCCCTTATGTATGGTCTTCGAGGCTTGCAAATGCTGAGCCCTTGTCTATTCTAGAGAAATGGCCGTAGAGTACTGTGACCGCCAGGTCACTCTGAGCCAGCATAAGCTCCCGTGCACGCAGGGCTATGGCTGCTGCTGGCTGTGCGTAGCACTGCCTTGGCTCCCTTTGCTCCCAGTGGAGTTAGCACTGTCAGCAGTGTTGGCACAGCCTCAGCTTGGGTTGTGTGCTTAGGCGATATGCTCTGTATATAGCAATATGCTATATATATATGTGTATGGTATTTCCTTAGGCAGTATGTTACTAGTATTGGGAAAGGTTTAAGGGGGGTGAGGGAAAAAGCACCTTAACATAGAGACTCACACAGTAAAGGCTCTGTGAAGGAAAGCCCCATATCCCCAAAACACAATTTCAGATCTATTGTTAGAGAATAAAAAGACAGTAATTACAATTGGAGACCAATTGCGTGCTATTGCCAGGGAAGATAATTCTCACCACAGATACACAGCTAGCTCTATTTTTATTCTATAATTTCTTTTTTCAGCATGCTGAAAAACTCAGAGAAGAACAAGTGACAAACAGAATTCAGAGGTATCCAAGTAAAGTTACTTTTGAGCAAAACATAATCTATCAGGATAACATTTACAGTGTCTATTTTAATAAAAGTCCTCAAACTACAGTTCTTTGGAATTAAAATAAATATTGTTATAATGCATAATATAGGCAGCTGGTTTCTGGATTGTGCTGTGCTATCATCTATCACTGTAAGTAGTTTTTAATGTAAAAATGAAATATACATTCTGCTGCAGCTACTTGTGTTTTGTGCTGGGTTGGTTGTTTGGTTTTAACCATATTGTCTTAGATGGGGACCATGAATTGACTATCAAAGGGTGATGTTGAATATATGTCTTTTACAGCCGCTAGTCTGAGTGACTCCTTGGGTGAAATTATATTAGATCAGACTGTATTGTGCTTGGTGCATGTTATCAGTGCCTACAAAACCAAGGCAGGCCATGGCTGGGCACCAGGACTTGCTGAAGTGCAGTGCCACAGCCCACAGGGGGGACATAGCCATTTGAGTGTCCTGACATATTTATTGCTGCACATTGACCCGGCAGCTCCAATCCAGCGCCTGCTTGCCTGCCACATGGATTCAGTCACAGGCTTAAGTTTTGTTGCACTCATTACTCCAGCTCATGCATTAGCAGGCTCTTTGGACTTGCCTCAGCATACCTAGATGTGCTATCCTTGAAACAAAATGCAGAATAGGGTCACCCTAAACACACTCAAACATTAATTTTGGCCTGAATGAAAATGCTTAGTGTACAAAAAAAAAAAGAAGCATCATTAATGCAGAAGAGCTCAGGAAAAGTGATGAACTAGAAATATACTTGTTAGGTGAGCTGAAACTTGTGTTTGTGTCATCTGAGCTATCATTTGTTTTAGAATACAATAGCCCATGATCCCAGACCTGAAATAAAGAACATCAAAGTTTATGCACTCCACAAGTCTGTTTCTGTATATCTTGGCTGCTAACTGTAGGATCGTGCAGTGAAGCAGAGAAGACAAAAAGTCTGTTCAGAGGGAGCCCTGGTTTCCTCCAGCGTCAGCATCTGGAAGGTACAGCGAGAGCAAGCCACATCAGGAACAGCATTGGTGAGGCTCAATGACATCTTCAGAGAGATGGGGGAGCAGCTTCAGAGAGCTGCACTATCAGCAGGACACCTACAGAAAACTTTCCAAAACTGCAGATGAGAGACACTGGAGGCATGTTTAGGTGGCTGGAGATACCCAGGAACTGACAAGCATCTTGAAGGAGTCATCTGTGCCACCCTTCACATTTGGGAAACAAGCTTTCTTCAGTCTTTAGGACAATAACTGCAAGGGCACCTTCACAAACCTTCACAGACCCCTGAAGACTGCTTTGCTTCTCAAAGTCAGAGAAATAATATCCCTTTTGTTTCACTGGACTTTTTTTTTTTTTTTTTTTTTTGAGAGAGAGAGAAGTGGAACATGTTTCTTCCTTTCCTGACAGGTACAGAAAGATCGTTTTCTCTTCTCAGCACCATTCAACAAAAAAATGGAATAGCAGACAACCTATGTTTTTCCACTGTGATGTTCTTTGCTTCCTTTTATACCTTTCTCTCTGAAAAGTATCCACATCCCCCTGCCCCCTATTTCCCAAGGTTTTCCTGGTGATTGTGTGTTATTGTGGGGATTAATGCAGGGGAAACTTGAAAGCAGCAAGAGAAGCCTGCAGGCTCTGTTGAGTATGAGAGATGGGCTGTTATCCCTCATACCTCCTTGTTGCGAATCCCACGTGGTAGTGTGCTAGTGAAAAGAAAACCTGCTCTGTGCAAGTGTTTGAATCAGTCAGGGCAAAAAGCGCCTGTGTCCGGGTTGGTTTTAGCAATAGAAGGGACTGACTTTGCTCCCACACTGGGCAGCCCCCTCCTCCAGCTGGTGAGAGCCTTCCTGAGAGCACTTGCTGCTTTGTCCTGCTCTGGGCTTGGCTCACCTATCCACAGCATCTTCTGTGCCAGGGACAGGGCCTGGGCTGGGCACCCTGCTCCCACCCCTCAGTCCCGCTGCCTGGTGAGGCTGAAGCTCTGGGAGCCAAGGTTCCAACTGAGGCAGCTGGACCTGGGTTGAAAACTGGAGTGCTGGAGAGGAGGAAATGGGCAGCTGTCCTCTACAGTGGGAAATCTGCCTGTTGGGTCCCATCCTGCCTCTGCCAACTTCAGCAGGAGCTTTGCCTCTGGATGAGCCTACTATTTTCTGAGCTCTTCCTATTAAGTTCATACTAGCTAGTAATAGTCTGATCCACTGTAATAGTCTGTCCCTGTTCACAGACTGCAGGAGCAGGTTTCCCTTTGTGATTTACAACTCTTCAAGGCGACTTAATACCAATGCTCTTTAGCAAATTAATTTTTTTCCACAAGCCAGTCGCTAAGGGCATTTGCTACTTGCTATTCATGCTGTATGGTTGGGTGCTGTATCCCAAGGTATTGTCCCTGTTCCAGGACTGGTCCCACCTCAGCACTATAATCTGGAACCGCCTCTCTGCTTGCAGATTGTTCACAAATATACTGAATTGTTCCTTGGATCTACTGTGCTCACCAGGAAAGAAAAAAAAGGGATATTTCCAAAACAGCTGCAGAGGTGCTTCTGATACACAGGCTCTCATTGGGCATAGGGTCGTGCATTTTATTTCTTCCAAGCACTCTGGGGAAAAAACACGGATATACCTGGGCATTGGTGAGTAATATATATAAACCACTAATAAACAGAATTTTTTTTTTTAAAAAGATGGCAAATAGCAGCAAAACTAATGAGGAGTCTGATTCCTGGGACTGAAGTGAAAGCTTTTCAGTAGCATTCACCTTGCTGACATAGATAGGACCAGAGAGTAACGCCAGAAACCAAACCTCCTTCCCAGCCAGTACAAATGTTTAATAGTACGTTACGTAGACTTCCTGAAATAGCTGCCCCCTGATTCCTCAGCTGTGCTTGGGGAGGAGGTGGGAGGGAGTATATATGAATGCTAAATGCCACTGCAGGCTCCCCTACGCAGGCACCCCCATCGATGCCAATTTTTGATCCAGCAGCACAGGGCGGATTAGCAGCGGAAGATTAATTCCTTCCTGTCATCTCCCCGGGGAGGTTAAATGATCTCAGGAGCAATTTCTCTTGCTAGGAACACTGTAATCCCGAAGCAGACTGCTAACTGCTACAGTTTATGTGGGGCTCTAATGATGGCAAGGAGGTTCCAAGTTTGGAGAAGGGTCATCGGCCAAAGAGATGTTTATTTAATTAAATGGTGATTTCTTGCAACCCTTCTCTCGTGTGAAACCTGTAGCTTGGAGGAACCGTTTGGGTAATTTTTAAATGTCTGAAGGAGAAAAACCTTAATTAATTAAAAAAGGGGTCCTGCCTAGTATGAGCAGTTGAACATGACCCATGGACTTGACCTTAGCCATGCATGCTCCGCATCTGCGTCCTCGCCCCACTTACCCAGCACAGCTACTTGAAAATGAAACTCTGGTTTAAACTTTTTGGCTCGGTTGTGCAGTCTCTGCACCCACAGCTTCCTGTCAGTATGCTCCTCTGTAGCCTGCCACACCAAACTGCTCTGAGCCTGGTCCCCAACCTATGCTAGAAGGTGGCCCCATAGATCAGCAGAGACACAGGCAGGTGTGTGACACCCCTGCTCCTGTTCTCCTCTCCTCCCTGAGGAGGCTGCCTCACCAGTGGGAAGAAGACATGGGAGTATTCCTGACTGCAGAATCAGGGATAATAAAAACTTGTCACGGTGCTGTCCTGCCTGTCTTCAGATGACGAGGTTCCCTTTTCTCCAGGCCACTTCTGTGTGGTGAGGAGTGTGCTGTCACATCACTTCTGCAATGCAGTGAGCACATATGGGGCTTCCCTGCCCCACAGCATGCACTCGCAGGCAAAAATAAAATGTGGACCAAGAAGCGAATAGTAAGGAAGAGCTGAAGGGAGATGAGATGAGAGGAAGGCTTCTGGTAATCATGGGTTTGAAAGGGAGTCTCAAATAGAGATGGTTCTTGGCAGCAGGAAACAGAAGACAGCTCTAAGTGGGGAGAGCCGCGTGAGTGACATACAAATGGGAGCGTGGGAGCAGCCAGCCCCTGCGGCTGGAGCAGCAGTGGGAAGGGGAGGGGGGCCGCAGGAAGGGTGAGCAGAGCCATCGGTGGACTTCAGATATGCCTGGCACTGGATGAAAGGAAGAAGGTGAACTGGGGTATATGGGCGCTTTTATCACAAGATGTACTGGCGGGTGGATCTACAGGACATCAGCCAGTCTAATGCAATGCCCGCATGCCTGCTGTCACCCTGGAGATGTGAGAAGCAGGGCTGGCAGACGCAGGGGGTGCATCGTAGTCACTGCAGGTACCACTGGCTAAGGGCATTTGCAACCAGCAAATTACCCTGATGCAGCTGACACGTGGTAACTCATTACTCCCTTCAGCAACCTGTTCCTCTGTCAGGGTTCTTACTCAAGGGTCCAGCTTCGATTTAAACCTGGCTTGTAGGGGTTTAATGTGTACCTGCAGATTCCTGGCTATTTCAGACTTGTCTCTACACAGAATTTAAAGTAATTAATTTAATTTAAATAATTTAAATGGAATTAAAAAAACAAAACAGTGGAGACCTCTCTGTAGGTACAGCGTTCAAGTAGATCCCAGAGGTTTATTTTTCCCTGTATGTTTTCAGGTGTAGTGTAAACTTGTATGCATACTTCAATCTGTATATGCCTGTTTGTGGAAATGGAGCGTTTGAGCTGAACCGCTTCGCCATCCTGCCTTTGGAGGAATCATGGCAGGGAACATCAGAACAATAAGGATAGAGGAGGGGGAGGCAGGTGAGGAAATTTTGAAGTGAAAAGCAGAGTGAGAGATGGGATGGGGGTTACAAAGATGAAAAGCAGACCATTAAAACCGGGGGTCTGATCTTGTCCCCTGCTAGGAATTAGTAACAGTAGTTATATGTGTCTTATGTGAGGGCACAGAACTGCAGCTGCATTGCAAAAGATGAATCTGGGGAAGATTACCAGCAGCAAAGGCAATAGCTTGGAGGGCTTCTTTGCTGACCATGTCTTCAGTTCCAGTCACTTTATGCACTAATCCAGTCAAATATATGCTTAGCTGTAAGCATGTGAGCAGTTTCACTGATTACAAAGGCACTACTCAGTTGCTGTGAAGGGAAGCATGAGCTTGAGAGCTTTGCTTGCTTCATCAGGCTTTCTAAGGTACACAGCCTGTAAATCAGCACCTTAAACGATACCCTGACACTGAAATACAGTCACTGAGAACTAGAATAGAGGGAAATCAGAGACATGCAGGCTGGATGCTTTTTAAATAAATTGAAGAGGTTGAGGGTGAACTTCTTGTGTATTAATAGTTTATTGCAATGGTTTACATGTGAATTGCTCCCCTGAAGTTGCAAGATTGCTGCTATTCTGTTATCCTAACAAATCACTAGTGGCACCCAGTGGCTAGAAAGGTTAATCAAAAATTTACCTTTGTCCCTTATGATTCCCCTTGCACAAAAGTTAGCGTTTAAATGCAAATACCACTGTCTTGGTATTACGCGTATTAAATTCAGACATAGCTATTCTTGGGTGAGGTTTCAGCTGGAAAGTATCTCCTGAGTAACGATTGCAATTTCTGTTCACGGAGGCATTTAGCCTACAAGGTAAAATGCTTAGCCTTCTAGCACAACACACGGCAGGCTACAAACCCACTGCATTTTGGCGCAGTTGTGGGATAGTTAATGCTTATTTATTCTGTGAGAGCACTAAACCTGCACAAATGAAAATTATGCCTGTTGTAAGAGTTCCAGGACTTTCCTCCAGAGAACACTTTCCAAAATTTGCTGACTTTCAGTACTTACGGAATTTCAAGAGCCAAGTGATCCATAGGAAAGTTAAAGCCCAGCTAGTAAATGAAATGAGCAATTAACCAAACTGATGAGAGGGAACGCCAAAACTCCATAGCCGTAGTTTCTGGATCTTTAGCCTCTACTTGGTGCATATATAATGAAAAAATGTGTCTTCTAAAAGACAAGTAAAAATTACCTAATTTGTTACTGAATGATACATTAAATGGGCTTGAAGTATGTGCCTGATACTGCAGGCTGCGGAAGTGATTTCAGTAGGATCAGCCACATGACACGGGTTTGTAGGGGTTTATGTGTTACAATGTTGGGGTGCAGGCAGAGGCAGAGGTTTGTTGTCCCCATTTGCTCTGCAGGCTGTGCTGAGCTAAAGCCCCTTTGCACTGTGTTGTGCTCCTCTGCCACCCCCTCCTCCAGCCAGTGGCTCGCAGCAGGTCACAGCCACCTTGTCCCCACCCGACGCTTCTGCTATCAGGCTGATGACAATTTCTATCAAAACTTACAGCTCTATCTGCACACCATTTTCTGCTCCCCCATCTCCCTGTTTGTCAAAAGCTGGCATAGCAAGGGAGGGAGAAGATGCTAATCTCATCCCTGCTCCATTTTAGAGACAGGAATCCTGTGTGTGGTAGGAGGATAACGCCAGGGGCCTCGGTTATTGGTTTGCTGTGGCTCCCTGCAGCGCTGCAGGAGCAGAGAGCAGCAGTGAAGCCTTTTCACCAGGCAGGTGACAATGGAGCGGCTGTGCAGGAATCACATGCTTATACTCTCCCAAGCCCCCTGTGGTGTCCCAACAAGGGCCATGGCAGGGAATAACGGGCCACGGCCAGGACATTGCTGCAGCCTCGTTGTTCCCAGCTGCCAGAGCAGCCTTTTGGGGCTGAGGGATGGTTGCACCCAAGCTCAAGCAGTCCTGTAGCAACTACCAAACATGAGGTGGAGAGCAATGCTCCCTTTCTTCTGACACTGGCCCAGGCCAGTAACAGCTGGTTTTGCCTGTGGTGTGTTGTGTGGGCTGCTATAGCTTTGGGGAAGCACAGATTTAATTCCCCATGCTCTCCATGCAGGACACCTCTGGAAAGCTTTACTTGCAGTACTCAGACCTCACTGGACCAGGCACTATGCTAGTAGCAGTCTTCATTTCTGTTTCAGCCATTTTGTACATTCCTTGCCACCACAAGGACCCAGACCACCAGTCATGCCCTTTCCAGCTTCTTTTTATGGAATATAACACTTACGGCTGCAGATCATTTACTACAGTTTGTAATGGGTTGCAGGGAGTTGTTGGTGAACCTGGTGTGTGGGGTGGATGTTTTGCAGATCCTTTGTTTGTCTATTCTTGGCTTTTCCAACACTGCAATAATAAGTAGAAATGTAAGTCTTAGGGCAAGAGCCTCCTGACCATCAAGGTCAAATCTCTGCAATTACAGGTGTTATCTATCTTTCTCTAATGTAAGTTAATTTCTCCTTGCAAAAACTGGATAACCTCTCTGTGCCTCAGTGTCCCTGTAAAATGGGCACATCATCAGACAGGAGTTTGGTAATGGCAGGGCAGCGCTGCAGGTTTACATCGCTTGCCAAGCACTTCACGATCCTCCACTGGGATGTACCAGGAAAGTGCAAGTTTACTTTTAAAACTTACATACCCCTCCAAATGGTTTCCTTGAAGAGTTTTTACATTACTGTCATTGCTCTTGTCTCCCAGCACATTCCTTAACTGAGGTGTGTGTCATTGCCTTCATTCATCCCCTCATCCCCCCCCCCCCCCCCCCCCCCCCCCCCCCCCCCCCCCGCCTTTCCCTGCCTTCTCCCAAGGCAGGTGTGAAGTGTGTGTGCAGCAGAGTGCTCTGCCATGGTTCATTGATTTCTCTTGTTTGTTGCTTTCTTTTGTTTCCTTGCTTTCTTTTCTTTCTCCCCAAAGAAAGCAGTGAGTGGAAATGCAATAGGTGATGTAAAATTTGCAAGCCAAATAGAGCATACATTTATTCCCATGTGCACAGCTTAACAGGAGGCTGAAAACTGTTCACTGACTCTTCTTGTCCGTGCAAGAAGAGCTTCTTGCCTGACTGGTGAGTATAGACTGTAACCCACGTGGACATACTGGTATAACAGGGTTCAAATGTCCATTCTGGCATGTCAGCATGTTCTACCTCATTCTCAATTATATACTTTGCAGCTTTTCATTAAGAAGTCACAGTTCTGTGTGACGTCTCATGTTTGGAGGTGGCTACAAAAACCTGTTGGGTCCTGGATTCTTTCTTAATACAGTAATCAAATGCAGAAGTGCTAAACCATTAATTCTAGAGAGTTTGGGGTTTTTTTTGTTTGTTTGTTTTTGTTTGTTTGTTTTTTTTTTAAATCCCAAGAGTATGAAATCCGAAGAAGACTTAATACAAGTATTCCTAGGGGATGGTGATCATAAGTGTTGTGACCATCTGGGTATACAGCTGGCTAAACATAGCGTCTACTTCATCTCCTCCAGGAGGGATCCTTAGAAGGGGCAGAAAAGGGCTAAAACAGTACAAAAGCCGACCTTTTTTCAGTAAGAGCATCCTCCCTGTTTTGGAAGCGTTAATCGTTTGGCCTCCCTCAGCCACGGAGGCTGCTTTATTGTGTATTTATTACTGAGATGAAGGCTGGAGCCAGAGTTCCTTGGCCCATTTATAAAGCAATTTAAATGAGACGGCTGCTCTGGGCGGCAGCGCTTGGGACCAGGCTGAGCCGCCGCAGCAGGCGTGCCAGCGGGAGCTGCCCCCAGCCTTAGGAGCGGGGATTTACGGTTCACATGCAGTTCAAGCGCGGCTCTTGCCTTGGGATTATGTACGCGGCCAGCACCAAGGCATGCAAGACGGGCTGCTGGGCAGTCCTGAATCCTGCAGCCAGGGAGGGGGGCTGCTGGTACCAGGCTCCTGCATGCCCAGGGACCTTGCTGCCTGTGCAGCAGGGAGCCCCAGAACCCGGGAGGTGCTGCTTTGTCTCCCCAGCTCCTGCCTCTCCCTGCTCCATCCCTGGTGGCTGTTGCCCCTCGGGAGCCGCTGCTGCGTGGTGCCTGGGCTGGCAGGGCTGGCAGGGCTGACCAGCCCCCCGCAGCCCCGGCGGGGAGGGAGTGCTGTTTCAGAAGAGGGCTGTGGTTCAGTAGCCAAGTGGCGTGAAGAGACTTGCACTCTCCTCGATGCCACTGCTGTTGTGCCAGAGACAACCAGGTGATGCCAGCTTTTGGGGCAGCTGCCTCTAACCCTGGAGTGTCATGGCTACAGCACGCAGCATCACAGGTGGGACCAGTGCTGGCCCTCCTTCCCACTATCCCAGACCATTCCAGCCCCAGGACCAGACTCCATCCCATCCACCCATGCTAAACTGTGTGATCATCACACCTTGGCTATGGTGTTTCGGCACAGGGCCTTCAGCCTCTGGCTGTGGCTGCCTGAGAAACGGCTGTATTCCAGCAAATCCCACAGCCTGCCAGGCCTCATCGGGAGCTCTGGGGGAAAATATAACTCAGGCCATAAACAAGTTAGTAAGGAACAAAAGGATATGTGAATGGACCATCAGTGGGTCTAAATCATCAGCTGAGACTAATTTACACCACAGAAAGATTGACATATACCTTACCCAGGAAAGTCCAATAATAAAAAAAAATTGAAAAAATATCCAAGCTGTTCCTGCTTACAGGAACACCTTTCTTATCAGGGCAATCCTTCAAAATCTAGCAATCGCCAGCAAAGCCTGAATTCAGTATCAATCCACCTTCACCTCACACATAGCTTCTACACCAATATCACACTGCCTTCAAAGCCCCCAGACCTCTTCTTCCCCACCCTTGCTCCCAGCACCTGCGGCCTGGCATGAAGCCCAGCCTCCTGGTCACTGATCTCCACCAACACAGCCATGCAGGCAGCTTCCTGGCACATGGGGCTGCAGTGGTACGTACCATCGCTGTGTTTTTCCCAGGTAAGCGTTTAGGAAATTTCACAGCTTTCCAATGGAATTAAAAATCAATGGGCAGGCACCTTGTGTGCCATAATATGCCTAAACAGAGAGTGACTTAGAAGAAAACAAGACCCATTGTGTCAGGACAGATCAAAGATCCATCTGAATTGGTCAGGCATTAGATGATCATTGTAGGCCCATTCCAACTGAAATATTCCAGTCTAGTCTAGACTATTCTGCCATGCCGTCTTGTCTCCACCAGCAGCTGGCCACAGCTGCAGAGGGAGGAGTACAAGTGCAAGACATGCATGCAGTGATCCCACTCAGAAATATCTGCTCAGCCTCAGCGAACTTCGGCTCCTGCCTTACAGGTATTGCCTTGGCTTATCTGGCTTTTGGCTACAGAAGAGAGGCGTGTTGTGGCAAATGGAGGATGAGGGTCAGGGTCTCTTACAGAACAAAAAAAGTCAGATTTGTCTTCAACAAAAGAGCTCCATGGTAGCTAACCTCACCTCCGCTGCAGAGGCCGCTGCTAAGGGTGCCAACCCCCGTGCTGCTGCCAGAGCACAGTGGGCTGTGGTTACACATCAAAGTTCTGCTTTCCTGGGTGTGCTGCCACCCACAGGGTTTTGGGGTGTTTAGGCCAAGACTGGTTTCAGAAGCACTCCATACCTTGGCTCCATGTGCAGAAGGTGGCTTTCATATCCTTTTGTAATAAAGCCTATTTACTCTTACCATTCATTGAGCCCTCTTTCCTGCTTCCTTTACTTTTCTTCATTTTCCTTTCCTTCCCTTCTCTTCCTTGCCCTGCCCTGCCAAACACTATGATAATAGGGTTGTTAGGTCCATGCTATTAACTTGCAAGCTTTAAGCCAGAAAGCGCAAGAGTTAAGGCTCTAGGACAACGTTATCTTGGCCATGGGCACACCTGTAGTGCTTTCAGGTGTGTTCATTTACACCTTTTGTTTCTGAAGCTCTTCAGCCAGACTGCCTGAGCATCCCTCTGAGCTCCTGCACAAGGCAGGGCAGAGAGCAGCACCCCACAGGTGCTGTATGCCTTTAAAAGCTTCCCTACCTCCACACATTTCATTGATAACAGAAGCAAAATACAATGCAATAGTGTTTCTTTCATTTTATATATAGCCTAACCTTTTAAAACTATGTGACCTCAAATTTTGAGTTTAGGGCCTTTATTTTGTTGCTTGTTTGTGCCAGAGGGAGAGAATGGGGTCAAAAATCCTGTTTATTTCTTGAGGAGAGTTATTGAGGGAGCAGCTGAATGCTGTTGTGTGGGTCATGCCTTGGGTAAGTGTCATCATCCCCTCACAGCTCTCCTGTTTGTCTGGCAACGCTGCTCTGCAGTGCTGGATTAGCAGAGCAATGGCATCCTTGTCTGCAATGAAGCAGCTCAATTCTTATAAAGGAACAAGACAAAACCCCACATTTTTTCTTATTAAGAAGAAAGAAGGAAAAAGCTTCAGTCATGGCGAATATTCACAAATAATGCTGAGAGACCCACATATAAAGGTAGGGTTTTTTTCTTCTGCATACTTTCCCCCTTCCCCCACCTTCCCTGGGAAGGAGATAATTCTTATTTGATTTTTTTCCCCCTTCCCTTCCCCTGAGGCAGTGAGGACCAAGGAGAGTTACCGAAGTTTCTTGCTTTGTTTTGCTGAGAGAATTGCAATGCCTCCCAGGTAAATTGTCTCATCATCAGTCAGGCTGAGTAGAGGAGTTTGTTATTAACACAAAAATGTGGGGAAAGTAATTTTTCATTTTTACTGAACCTAAAAGTGGTTGAACAAGATCTCTTCATATTTTTCCTTTCAAACTTTGCTGAAACACAATGTTTAAATGCCAGAATAAAAGTGCCACACTGAAGAAAGTTAGGCACGCTGGAAAAGAATAGCTATAATGGCAGCCTTAACAGTCGTGACAAGTAGGATAAATCTTCCAGTCTGTGGATGATTTGTTAAGCGTTTTGCAAATATATATACATATTGCAGATATATGTTGTGTGTGTGTGTGTGTGTGTGTGCAATCAATACAGTGTGTGTACAACAGATGGATGGATTAGATAGATAATTATGTGATTGCGAGTCTCCCGTTATATTTATGTTCACCCATTAAAACCACTTGTGAGTTATCCCTCCTCTCCTCTCCTGGAGATAAAGGTCATTAATGCCATCAGCCCTCAGGTATGCTTCACACCCTGCGCAGCCACAGAGGCAGAAAGCCAGAGATCCTGATGCCTGCTTTGGCAGCACGGTGCAGCTCAGCCTCCTTAATTTTTGAGGAAAATGTAAGCTGGAAAAAAAGTTAAAACGTTCAGGTGGTTTTTTTTTTACTGCCAGATGCAGCAGCTGAGGTGGGATAGCTGTTAGTTTTGCTACTTGAGGAAGCAGAAAGGTGTCTGCATCAACCGGAGGGTGACCTTGTGTAGAGGGGCAGGATGCATGCCTGCTCAGGGTGGGCTGAGGGCACGCTGGGCTGTGAGCGTGTCCCCAGGTGAGGCCAGCAGCTGCTCTGCTTCTGCCGATGGCCCCAGCCCAGCAGATGCTGGGGTGTCCTGGCTGGACTCGGCTGGAAAGCCCGACCTCTGCATGCTGTGGGGTGACAGAGCGAGCAGGGACGGAGCAGGCACAAGAGACACCCCACGATGTGTCAGTCGGCTGCCCGGCTGCCTTACCCTGTCACGGCTGCACGCCAGCCTCCTTGGAGCCTGGCCGACTACTGGGAAGAGGATTTCAGTCCACACCCATTTAGTCACCGGCGTCTGACTTGGAAATATCTGACTAATTAGGGGTTGTATGTAATGTAACCTAGGCAGGTTGCGTTCCTGCTACCCCAGCCTTCCCTGCACAAATACCTCGAGTCCATGCAGCGGGCTGCAGGTCCAGCAGAGATGGGGACAGCCCACTGATGGGTCTAGGCCAGGTTTGCAGGCAATATCCTGGCCCCTACCTACACCAGCCAGCCACGTTGCTCCTGCTGGCTTCTCCTACAGGACTCATGTGGAACGGTGGGGATGGAGGGGAAGCCATGTCTGTCCCCAGCGCCAGTGTCACCAGCAGGGAGCTGCCCCTGGCAGCGCAGGCCTTTCTGGACAGGCACAGGGCAGCAAGGAAGAGTGGAGATGGTCCAACAGGCTTCAGCACTGATCCTTTAGGGTCACTCTTAAGGACATGGACCTGTTGGAGCAAGTCCAGAGGAGGGCCAGGAAGGTGATCAGAGGGCTGCAGCACCTCTCCTATGAAGACAGGCTGAGAGAGGTGGGGTTGTTCAGCCTGGAGAAGAGAGGGCTCCAGGGACACCTCACAGCAGCCTAAAGGGGCTACAGGAAAGCTGGGGAGGGACTTTGTACAAGGGCATGTAGTGACAGGACAAGGGGAGGTGGCTTTAAACTGGAAGAGGGTAGATTTAGATTAGGTATAAGTAAGAGATCCTTCACTGTGAGTGTGGTGAGACGCTGGCACAGGCTGCCCAGAGCAGCTGTGGGTGCCCCATCCCTGGCAGTGCTCAAGGCCAGGCTGGATGGGGCTGTCAGCAACCTGGTCTGGTGGAAGGTGTCCCTGCCCATGGCAGCGGGGTGGAACTAGATGGTTTTTAAGGTCCCTTCCAACCCAAACCATTCTATGATAAACAGCCCTAACTAACACTTAATTTTGATCCTTTGAAGCCATTTCTAGATCTAGCTTAGTCCCTGCTTGACCTCAGGGAAGCAGAAATGGGGCACAGAGCAATGTTTTCTGAATTCTAGAGAGGATCTTCTGGAGGGAAAAAAAACCCTAAGAAAAATCACAGACTGCCTTGTTTCCTGTTTTGCTAACAGAGAGAGGAGGATAACTCCAGTACTCAGCACTGCGGTAAATAAACTGGTGAGGTGGGTCCTGCCCCCCACCTCCAACCCAAAATCTCTAGTGAATTTGCTTTGCTGGAATGGAATTCTACATTTTAGATGTAGACTAGACTTTCGATTTCAAATTACTGGGTTTTGAGTTAAAATACTGAAAAGAAAAAAGTGACCTTGGGCTCACATCCTGATACACCACCAGTGGGAAGAGGAGTATTTGTGAACCAGCAGTTGCTTTTCTAGCTGTGGTCTTATGAATCCATGTGCAACAGATGAAACAACATCAGCCAAAGTCATTTTACCTCCTGCCTCTCTGCGAACTGCAGCTCAGCTGGGTCCATGGGTATACCCGGCTGCATCCTGCCCCCCAAAGAAAATACAAAGACTAGTGATCTCGGAGCTCCTCGTCTATTGATGGACACAAATGACCAGTTTAGCACTTTCATTTCCACACCGGGAATAGAGGGATTAAAATGCCACTATCTCCTGCTTGTAATGCTTTTTATGCAGGCCCTAGGTAAACATTACAAGAGTCAACAAACCACTGTTAATAAAAATTGCTAATTAAATGAGGGCCAGTGGCTTGCTTTATTGACATAAGTATTTATAGGCTTTTTCTGCTCTCTTGTATTTTCCAAGGCTCTGTATGTTTTGTGTTTACTTGTGCTCTCTGTTCCTGCTTGTCCTTCTAATTATTGCTTTATAGGGTTTTTTTGTTGTTGTTTTAACCACCCTGAGTCAGACATAAGGATTTGTCTTATGTCAAGTCCATTCTTTTCTTGGAAGAACTTCTCTAACACAACACAATATTTTGGAGTTTGTAAAGAATACCATACATTTCCTAAATCTGTCTTTTGCAGTGTGATACTAGCCAAGATAGCTTATACTTAGGGATAAGACTTGGGTTTTTGGTACACATTTGTCTGGCTCCTCAAGAAATGGGGCCTTAAACCCTGCGTGAAAGGAATTATAATTCAGCTGAGCTTATCTGTGTTAATTCAGGATATGCAGTTGACTATCAGATAAAGAAAAGCATCCAAACTGCAGCTCAATAAGAGACTCCAATGTGTTCGGTCATCCTTCTGCAGAACATGCAGACCATCATCATTTAACTATTAGCATGTACTATTAATTCTGTGGGAACCCACACTGGACACAGCACACAGGACTGAAATGGCACACAAAACAGAAGGGTGACGATGTCAACTGGAGTGCCACACTGCTTTAACTCTCAGAAGACTCCTGTGTGATAGTAAGGTCTGAGCATCACATCAGCAGAAGATTCCTTGGGAGAATATACCCCAAGGATGTGACACTGCTGCTGGTTGCTGTGGAAGCTGGACTTGCACTAAATCAACATCTCCAGGTTTCCCATATGCTGCGTGCTATCCAGCCTGACTTTCTGTTCAGATATGGTGAGGCTGACATGTCCTGTGGCTTCTGCTTGTGCAAGGTTTTATTCTAGAAGACATCAAAGCCGGTTACCACCTTCTCATCATGGCCCTTTGTGGGATACAAATGGGAAACCCAACTTGTCATCAGATGTGCTTTGGAGACTGATCTTGAGTAAGCACTGGACAGGAATACAGAGATATCGTCGAGCCAACACTGTTGAGAATGTAAACAAAATTGAATGGAAGTGAGTATGATGTAGAGCTTGTGTCCTTGAAAGCTAATTTAGGCGCTCTTGGTTCTGGTTTAGTTTTAAACATTTCTGGTGGGATGAGGGAGACAAGCATCTGCAATATAAAAGATAAGGGCTGGAGCCTGACTAATATTGGTGTTTTGAAGGAAGAATTTTCACAGCCCATCTGAAAGTGATTTATCCCTACTTGGAGATACTCCCAAGCACAGACCCGTTCCAGAAATGAGCAGCCCCAAAAACAATAGGCCTCAAACTGGAGTGAAGAGTGGGACAAGTGCTAAGGATATTCTGAAATAATCACTCCAATCAGCAGGTGAATAACAAAAATTGCCAGTTAATAAAAGGCATCAGGAACTGCAATTCTGACCATACTCTTAAAAATAAATAACAATAAAAGGGAGTTAAAAAGAGGTAAACAGCATTTGAGTGCTAGGCAGAAGGCCTGGCACACTCCAAAACATTGTAAAGCACCTTTCAGTCCCAAGGGAGATTGCAGGTTTGAACACGTGAAGAACTTAACTGCTCGGTAAGAAATTATCAGGTGCCTGCTGATCCATGGCAACTGTCCCTGCTAATTTACATGGTGGCATATGTGGAATAATTTGAGATCTCTGCAGCCTCTGTGGAAGACAAGAGAGAGGTCTACGCCAACATGAATGACCTCACGTTTGTTGCAGCCTAAGAGTGGTCGTGAAGACAATTGTCTTCTGCAAGTTGACTGGTGGCAACTGGTTCTCCTGTGGTTTCTTCTTGCTGTGGCTGAGCATGGATGAGTGTGTCATTGCCTGTATATTGGCCATATAGGCTTTTCTTACTGTGATGTAATTCCTTCCTCCCTCCTCAGGTAACCAAGTTAGGGAGCCCAGTGTTGCTCCCCAATAACAGGACTGTTTCTGTACAGATGGTGAAGGGATAAGCAGATTGTCCTGTGGTGAAAAGTGATTTGGGGACCTTCTAATAAATAACCACCATGGTTTTGACACTACTATGGCATCCTTCTAAAATGTAGGTCTCATGTGGCCACATTTATCTTCTAAGGCCCTGTACCCTAAGGTCTGTAGGCCCCGAACATATTTTTTTATTGAAAATAAGGCAGTGAAGAACATTTGTTATAAAAATGTGATCTGCACAAAACTAACATGAATTTAGATTTCATTACAAACATGGAACCTGGCAAAGGTTAATTGAAACATTTGCTGAGGGCCAATCTAAAGTTTGATGAAATCAAAGGGGGACTTTAAACTGACTTTAATGGTCTTGAGGTCAGGTTGTAAGGCAAATTGGACAAGTTTCAAGGTCCCTAGGTCAATGGATTTATTTTTTTTTTTTAAATCAAAACCATGCCATGCTATTAGTTTAGAAAGACATTTCAGCCATCAGCCATAGAAATCATTTGGTACCAGTTCAACAGGAACCAGATCAGGTCATGCTGTCCACAACGCCTGGCTCCTTGGGTGTTAAATCACCCTGGTGGAAAATGCCTGCCTCGTTGGCAAGGGGTAAGGGAGAAGCCAGGCATCAGGCACTGCTGGGTCTGAGAGTCCCAGGCCTTACCTGGGGTGACCCATGGCACGGCACTCTCAGGACACAGTCCTCCTCAGCAGAAGGCAGCAGCCTGAAGACCTACAGGGCACAATGCAAAGCCAGTCATCTCTTCCCCTGCGTATTTGCTTGCGGGAATGGGTGGGTGGGTTGTTTATCTTGTGGGGAGGAGACTTTTCCTTTTGACCCTTGGGAAAAAAGGAATTGCACTGTGTATGTTTACTGAAAGTCCGATGTGTTCCCTGAGACATGGAGATAGGGCACATCCTTATAAATCAGGATGGAGAAAAAATAGAAACAGAAAAGAAATGGGCTGGGAGAGCTGCATGACAGTGTGCGTGCATGTGTGCACCCAGCCAGCAAGGGGAATGACACTGACACTGTTTCAAAGGAAGGTCATCGAGTAGACCATAAATCTCCAACAGTTAGAATTTGCTTCTATCGTCATCATTAACTCTTTTTTACAAGAAGTTCAGCAACTATCAGAAAAATGTGAAATTATTATTGATTTATGTGGCCCTGCAGCTGTTCACGGCTAGTGATTTAAAGTTTGATGCGGCTAAACACAGCACGACCAGCCTGAGCCTGCCTGGGGGGGTCCTGTCCTTAGGAGGGTTGCCAGTGCCTGCAGCGATCGCGTGAGTAAGGGCCGGGGTGGGCAGGAGAATGGTACAGGCACATGCAATATGGGTGCCCAGGGGCAGCACCGCTGTGAGTGTTCTCTTTGCCTGGGCACAGCCAGGCACCAGCAGCAGGCAGAGGAGGAGGAGGAGGAGAGCCTTCTGGGACAGAGCAGACCTTTGCCATGGACTTGCACCCTGGCCTTTACTTTTGGGTGCTCTGGGGGAAACAGACTGCTGCTTTGAGGTGGTGGAGCCATTCTTACATCTGCAGCTGGTCTAGTTTTGCTACTTGGTTTCTTCCAGTTAGCTTCGGGCCCATGAGGTTTTGCTGAGCACCAGGCATGGTTCATGAGTCAAGTTCTCCAAGACTCTTTCGCTCAGAGAAGAGGGGGAGGGGAAAGTTTTCTCTAATTGATCACAACTAATGTAATTAGTACTTTGCAGGTTTTCTATCCATGTAGTTTTGAGACCTTCATTAATCTTAACACCCATTGTCATTCTAATTACTTTCAGTGAGCCTACAGCAAAGAACAGATGTCATTCTCTTCTGTGACTGCTGCATGAAAATATTAGAAAGACACAAACTGACCAGATGAATGTTTAGTTAAATTCCAGTTCTGCCATTAACTTGCATGGCGGCCACGGCAAGTCATTTCATTTTGCTCTGGGCTGTTTTTTTATTCATATAGAAAATGGAAATAGCAAACTGATCCATATTAAAGGTCTACTCCAGTCCCAACTAAGATAATAGAAACTTGGCTTTGCTTAGCTTTGCTTGGCTTGGTAAATCTTTTTGGATACGTAAGCCTTACTGTTTTGAAAAAAACCCACCATTAATCACTGGGAAAATCTATTGCGTTGTTTAAATAAGCAAAATCAACTGAGGAAAATAACTGCAGCCTTCTCAACAATTGAGAAGCAAATTCTGTAGGCCCATGTTTATAACACGCAGGGCATCCTGATCTCAACACGCTTTCCACCACTGCCTCTGCTTCCACTGGAGCACTAGGCTGCTTCCTTTAGAAAGTCCAAGTCCACCAGAGGTCAGAGAGGACCTTTATTTATAAGGAGTTTAGTTTGCGGTCCAAGAGCTCCTTCCCAAGCAGTTGGACACTTTTTATCAGCCCTTGCTTGCTAACTAGAAGGATTAACGACCACTTTCCAATTCCATCTTCTGCTACCAACGACCAGCTGTCATGCTTGACTGCCTGCGTTTCCAAGACCAAGGGGCTAGGGACATCTAATGGCAACTGCTTGCATAGCAGATCATCATCTCCCCCTGGAGCCGGCTGTCCTGTAAGGTAGGGCTTCCAATATTTAACTCTTACAGTACCTCAGAAGCGTATCTGTGCAAGACCAGCGAAATGACAACGGCCGTGTTGGCATATGACATCCCGGCATCCTACTAGAAGAAAAAATAAGTGACGCAGATGACTCTGAGGCAGAAAATGGACGGTGGTCAGTGTATGCATTCAAAATTTGTTCAGGTGCCTGAATGTTGCTGAGCCATCTTGGCTCTGTTCTCCTCTTCCTTGATGAGTGGAAGAAGGATTTAGGACAGGAGAGTTGCATGAATGAGTTACTACAGTATTCTTGACAGCATCCTCACACTGGAAAAACATCACGCTGAAAAAACCATATGATCTTCCATGGAAGAGGAGGGGAATAAAAGAACAAATCCCTGGAGATTAAGGAAGGGAAAATAGACTGGATCGAATGGACAAATGCCCTTTGTTCTGCCTCCAGGGTGCCCTGTGCCCTAAGCGAAATGGGGCCATGACATGAAAACTGCAAATTCCTGAGCGTATGCTCAGAATATGTAGTATTTCCTAACTGTCTCTGCTGAATGGAGAGAAATAGGTGCTGTTGAGCAATTCATGTGAAATGCACAATAACAAATATACCTTCAAGAAGGTGCTCAGCAGCTGGGTGGTTTACTGCCCTGCCTGGGAAGATCCCTCAAGGGTGACACAGCTGATGACTCAGGCAGCATGAGAGATTCAGCACAGGATTGAGGGGAGAGTCTTCGCTTAGCAAAGCCAGTGACTTATATACTGGCGTAATCTATATGTCCAGAAACCTCCTTTTTGTGCAGCCCCCACCCCCCCCCCCCTTCAAAACAGGCTAGATAAATAAGCAGAGATCAGACAGGGACGCAATTCTGCAGTGCTGAAGGCCCCTACCTTTTACAAAGGAGTCCCTGTTATTTCTATAGACCTAAGTCCTGACGTGCAGTGGGCATGTGAAACGCCTGGGGATTCCAGGCATGCTCCAAGTGCTCATGTCTTCTCTGGAGATGGCCCCTTGCTAGCAGAGGTGGGACAGGAGCTGGAACAAGGCACTGCAGAGTCTGGGCCTGATCGTGATACTGGTCCCTTTTGCTGCAACATTCTTTTTCATTAAGACCAGAACAGCAATGCTCCATGTATTCCCCAAGGGTGGTGTGAGACTCAGCATTGACAGGCGAGTCATGGGGGACCTCACTCAGCACTAGAAATTATCCCCATCTGTCCCTTCACCCCTCCCAGGGTCATTCATCTCAGAAACTTCATTGTGGACAGAGACAACTCAACTCCTTCCATGAAACAGCCAAAGACTTAAACTGACTGCCACAGTGGAAAGCTGTGGGCAGTTACTTCATAACTGCTGTAGCAGGTGTCACTGAGGATGGCCTGTCAGCCTCCCAAGTGATTAGTGTCCTGTATGATATGCAACTGAAAGGTGGAGAAGCAAAGTGCAGGAGCAGCTGTAGAGTACACTACAATTAAAAAACCCCAAAGCAATGAAAAAAACACCCCAAATCCTGAAGCTTCTTAACTACAACTAAGGCCTCCATAATCTCTGTCTGGCAGAAGCATCCAGACATGCCTTCCACCAAGGGTGGCTAAGGGGGTGCCCAGGGAGCAGAGCAGGAGGGCAGTCTCTCTGCTTGGTGGAAGGTTGCCCTCAGCCCTTCCTTACCAGCTGTGCTCCTCTGACTGTTGTGAGGTACTGTCCTTTCCCTCCCTGTGTGTCTAGTGGTGGTATCTCTGCTTGCTGAGAAGTACTGTATGCGCAGTTTCCTCCACAGAAGGTAGTTAAGAAAGTTGTAACTGTCGCAACTAGCCGTGACAGTTAAATAACTGCTGCCTAGCACATCTGTATCAGCAGTGGAGTTACAGCCCAGCTCTTCCTGACACCTAACACAGAGTCTGTTCCTCTAAGGCTGGTCAGAAGATAAGTGACAAAACAGTAGTGTGACAAAACACAAGAACATATTTGGTTTTAATTTTATCATTTGCAATGATAAAACATTGGCTACATTCTGTTTCTGATACCCAGTTGTATGCTATCTGCAGGGAGTTTCATGGCTTGTCCAAGGCCCATTTAATTCAGTGGCTTTGTGTCAACTTCATTGAGTGCTGTATCCTACTTGGGCTGTAAATGAGTCCTTTAATAGGTACAGCTGTAAAAACATACCTAGCTACTTCTCTGTAGGCCTGTTTTTTTCTGTAAAAAAAAAGTGTATTTGCAGAACAATGGAGTTTCAGATCAAAGGAAGCCATTTTCCATTTCAAGTTGAATTTGAGAAATAGTTATGACCTAATTAAAAAGAATGAAGAGGGAATGTTGAAATTTTGACATATTCAAGCCATCTTGTTATTTTTTTGGGAGTAGCCTTTGATCCATGGTGGTTCAAGGGATAAAGCACAATCCAAGAGGCGGGACACTTAGGTATACAAGCCTTATCTGCATATTTTGGAATAAAAATTATAACCAGGCTCTTCTCCATGCCAGGTGCAGCTCCTAACCACCAAGCAGTCCAGAGGGATGTGCTCTCCATGTCCTGACAGAGCTATTGCACTCAGCAGAGCCACTTGAATATCCATTTTAACTGAAGAAAGAAAAGGACTTTATAATTAGGACACTCACTTGTTGGTCCGAGTGCTGGAGAGCTCTAACATGGACTCAGTACTCTGTAGGCTGATATGGATAGCGCTCATGGGGTTTGAATCAGAAACAGTCAGATGAATGGCTTTCTGCAGTGCGGATGATCAGACTAAGCTGAAGAGAGAAGGACAGCTTTTCCTCTATAGTTTTATGAGCAGTGCCTAAGCTGATGTCTAAGACTTGTGATCTAGTCTTTTGTTTTTAATCTCCATTCTTATTTAAAACACCCCAAAGAAATCTTTTGTTTGCTCAAAAAATGACTAGGTCAATCCTGAGTATTTTTCCTTCGATTTTTGAGCTCTGACGCTGCACTGAAAAAGTGACTTTTATTGCAAGCTAAGTCCCACATTTTTCTGCTCGAAGAGGTTTTCACTGTGCTTCAATGCTAAGCTGTCAAATTCCATGGGACCCTACCACCCTCTGCTTACCTCCTGTTGATTCTGAAGCTGGGAAGTGCTGTATGAAACTGATAGCCTGACTGGGTGTTAGCTTGGGTCTTGAGGCAATTCAAGGGTAAAATAATCTAATGCAACAATATGTCAGAACTCAGCATTCAAGGTATCATCATTCTTGACTAATTGCCAGTGCCATGGAACTAGGCTTCTGTTGATCACAGCCAAGGAGAAGGCTGACATGGTGTATCTCAATACACACAACTACCTAATCTGTAGCTTGCAGTAGACTTACTGACCATAAAGAAGATTTCAGAAAGGAAAAACAAGGCAGCATCCATGAAAAAGGATAGATAATAGCTGATTCAACCAGGCTTCATTAGTGGAGAAAGATGGCTAGCTGTGGGATGAAAAGCAACTCTGATATTTTCTTGAGCCAGAGTCCTTTTGATCTTAAGCATGTCTTGAAATTTTGGGTTGCTTTCTTAATCATAAAATTATTTTTAAAAATTCCTTTTTAGAAAAGGCTGTCCCAGTCTGTTCTGTACTTCCTGCACCTGGACACCGGGTGACAAAGGTGTTACAGCTTTCAGGAAATAGCGCATTTGTCAGCGTGGAGCCCCCAGCTGAACAAAGGGCTGGATTCATGAATGCAATATCAACCATGGAAATGCTCCACCCCTGCCCCTCCCCGGCTTCTGACTCAATCTGTTGAAACAAAAAATGAATTGTCATTGGATTTTGCAGCCTTTGAGGTTCTGCAGCAGATCAATACATCTTGGACATGCTGACGGACCCTCATTTGAATGAAGCTGTGCAAGAAGTGCAAGAATTTGAGCTTAGATTGTGTGCTACTCTTTTGGGTTTTGTTTCTAGTAAGGAGAAGTAATACAAAGCTGCTACCAAAGAAGAGATGAGAGGCAGTCTCTACAGCAAGGAAAAGTAAATGTGCAGTGAATTACAGTCAGATCTGACTTCACTCCCACACAGCAGCACCACTTCAAAATTTCCCTCGCCCTGGAGGAGCAGGGTACCCTTTTGACAGGAACCTGGTGTTCGTTAATGGTGTTTGCTCTGCCTGACATGACATTTAAAAGCTCTAGACCAGTACCACATTTATTCAGTGTTGTCATATTCAGCAAAACCTTTAAGCAGTTATTCAGCTTGAAGCACCTAAGTAGTCCCACTGTCAACAACAGGACTTCTCAAATGCTTAAATTTCTGCATGTGTTGAAGTACCTTGCTGAATCAGGGCTTCAAAGCCTAATAGTCTGCTGAACCAGAGTGATCATTCCAGTCTTTATCCCCAAAACCTTACAAACACCCCTGGCATGCAATGTACAAAACTAGTTTTAGTTAATTGGATAAAACTGTATATGTACATTCCATGACCTCTGAGAGTTTTGAAAACTAATTATGCCGGTGTCACCCTGCATACCTAGTTCTACGATTCGTCACACCTACCCATAAGGAATGTGGCACTGGCATCAGATATGCTCTGTGATTTGTCCTAAAGGCTGGCACATCCCTAGCTCTGGGTGGGTTTCCTCCACAGCTGTCACAGAGCGCGGTGTTAGCTACCTGTGATAACCGATGAGCAGACAGATGCCTTTTGTGCTGCCATTTTTAATGTGTTTCTCTACATACCCCTTTCAAAGACTAATAATTTCCGCCAGGCAGGAATACTGTCAGCCTGCCATCAGATAAGTTCTCAGGCAGAGAACTGTACCCCGCATTGCCTATTTTATCTAATAAAGATTTTTCCATCTCTGGTCTCCTGCTTATAATTTAGCCTTCATAAATTGACTTACCAACACAGTTGGCTGGACAGAAAAAAAGTAAGATGCTGACGTATCTTCAGACTCCTTTCAGCTGACATAATCCACCCATTGTCAAAACAGGTAAGTAGAAGGGAAAACATTTAGTAATCAGAAACTGATTTTCACTTTACCATCCTCCTGCCTTTCTGGTACTGTGACAAGAAGTAAAGCTTTGGTCATTCACATGCTGCCATAGGACAACATTTTGAGGCTAGAGCTGAAATGAAGTTTGAGATTAACCTTTTTGTTTTTTCAGGAGGGGAGTAGCTACTCAACTTACCTAGCCAAAAACTTCAAACAAAACCAAGGCTGTGAATAGCACAGGTAGCGTCAGAAGTATTGTATCTGTTTCCTCACAGGTAAGAACAGCCTTTTAAGGGTGTTTATTCCCCTTTCCCTTTGCTCCTTTTTTCAGCTAAGTTTGGTGACACATGGCTTGGTCCCTACTCTCAACGGAGACACCAGTGCCCTGCCAAGCAGGCTGCAGCAGCTTCTGCGCATGCTACGTCCACGGACATGCATGGAGGCCTCCCACTGCACAGCTGGCAGGATAAAACAGTCCCTAGATATCTGAAGAGTAGACAGTGAACATCCCTTGCAGATGATATCAGCAGCAAGTATCAGGAGGTAACTGGGCATTTCTGAAACTCCCAGGGGCCCCGGTCCACCGGGTGCAGGCAGGGAGGGCAGGAGCAGAGCTTTTATCTGTGTGTTTGGCAGCCTGGTGCCCACATGAAGTTTGTGTTTTCCACGTTGCCTTCGTTCAAAGGAGCATTAATGTGTGTGTTACTAATGAGATAAAGTGGCTGACTGCCTGCTATGCTGGTTTAGGGAACAAGCACAACTTTTACTGCTCTGGCTCCCCTAGTGCTGAGCTAAGAGGACATCTGCCTCGACCCACACAGCCCCACGGAGAGGTTTGCTCCTCTTCTGCCTGTTGTCCTCACCTGCCAGTGCACCTGAGGCAAGTGGTGCTTTCCCTCTGCCACACCATTATGTACCACAGCCCAAATTCTGCAGACACTTAGGCATACACAAGAGACCCCACAGAGGAAAGCCAGCAGGTTCCTGGGAATGAAGGTGTTCAGGAACACATCTGCATGGCTGACACCCAGAGTCCTTGTAATCTGGGAAAAACAAGCAATGGCTTCTAGCTGTCCAATAAAAGCACACTAGACCCTCACCCTGCTATATGTGTTAATCACGCTTTGATAATTGTCTCTAAAATTAAGTTTAATAACAACTGAAATGTTTTAAGAGTTTCCTTGGCAGCAGAGTTTACAGAAGGTGCTACCTAGGCATGCTGGAAAATAAAATAAAATTATACTATCTAACCTCTGGGAGAAATAACAGCTTGGATTTGTTAATTTTGGACAACATCTAAATTCTTCTGCTGGCACATTTTTAAACTACAGTCCTTAAATGCATCTCCTCATACTTTTACAGCAGCGATAAGCAAATTGGCTAAAGAATGGTAATGCCCCTTTTGGATCCTAGTATATCTTTTGGGTCTCATTTGTTTAGTTTAATGAAAAACTAAAGTTAGCATAGCCATATTCCAGTCCCAGTAAGAATAGCCTGTGTTGGGATAATAAACTAATCATGGCAGGAGCAGGCAGAGTGCCTCCACCGCAGGGCAGAACCAGCAGCCACTCAACAGCTCTCAGCAATGTGCAACTCTTCCCAGCTTCTCCACATTTAGGATAAAACAAACATGCAAACAAGGCAGAGCCCAGTCCTGAGGACCTCCCTAGGTGGCCTGAGGGGTGCCAGATCACAGAACAGGTGTGCAGGCTGGTACCTGAGAGACCAGCACATGCACAGATAGCTGTTCCCACTTCATAACTCTTGCCACGCTGGAAAGCCAAAGGCTGAATAAATACCATTTTACAGAAATTTGTAGCCACTGAAAAAACAGCTTTTAACACTAAAATTTGAGGGGTTAAATTGATAACTGAGTTGGAATTTCTTCAGCACGTAAAACAGGCAGCAGAGAAAGTAGAGGCGTTCAGATGGAAGTAAACAAATATTTTTTGTTTCTTAATCATAGCATGTTCACCAGGTGTTTGACAACTGGATCGAGCCTTTAAAGTCATAACATGTTACCTGAAGATGTGGCTTGATTACAGCCTAGACAAGAATGTATAATATCAGTTTTCCAGAGGCCAATTACATTATTTCATGTAGCTGTTCCATGAAGAGTGAAATTATTCCAGTGTGTATTGATCATTTTGGTTTTCAAAAGCTGTGTCTTAGTCTGATGACAGTAGCTTTCAGAGGTACGAATGCTCTCTGCAGAGAGTGCCCCTCAACTTGGGGTACAGCTAAAATCCTGAAAGCTGTGCTGATTTAATTACAACTATTCAAAGAGAATGAAAGATTTTATTTAGAATTCCCTGAGATGGAAAAGAAGGGGGTAATGGAAATTCTTTTATCATCCCAACTGCAGGGGTTGTGACTGAGAGTACACTCTCATTTGCTGTCTATACAGCTGTAATTAAATCACTCCAGCTTTCAGAGTTTTAGCCATACCCCTAAGCCGGGAAAAAAATTCACAGTGAAAGAGATGAGATAACACTACATGAAAACAGTCAAAACAAATAACTAGATGCAGTGGCAAGAGTTTACTTTCTTCCAGAGAATTCAAGAGCCAAGCAGGACACAAGGCATGCTGCACTGTGCCAGTACTGCTGGCAAGGATCCGGCTGCACCTTACAGTCACCCACAGCAACACTACCTAGAGGATCATGGTGCTACTGATGTGTCCCACTAGCCACATCTGCTGGCTAATGTAACAGAAGCCCAATCCAATCCATGACCAAAATTTAAGAATAAGGGTTTGGAAAAGCTCCATCTTCCCAGGGATTCTAGAAATCTTTCTTGCTGAGTGCCCCAAAGAACATAAGCTCATTTTAATTGGAAAAAAACCCAAACCCCCCAAAACCCCCCACTCCACAATGACAGGAAATCAGCACACTAGTTATGGAAATTAAAAAAAAAAAAAATAGAGTGAAGCTCAACCTCAGAGCAGGGCTTTGTTATAAATGGATAAACTGATCAAGTCCTCTATGTGTTTGGAGACAGATACATTGCAGCTGTTACCTGCTGTGATCCTGGCCAAAAGCGCAGCCAGGCTGCAGGGGAATTGGGTGAGGTTTTGGGCAGGATGGAAATGATAGAGGGGGCATGAGAGGTGGCTGCCTCCTGATGCAGCAGCACCCAGCCAAGCAGGCTTTGTGCATCCCAGAGGGCAGTGACATACCCAGGCTAGGATGTCAGAACAGGCAAGTGCAGGGTTGTGGCCCCACTGCAATGAATCATCAGCCCAGCTCCTGCCCCACCAGGTAGGCTCAGCTTTGGGTGTGAGTACAGCTTGTTTCTCAGCCTGTGAGCCTTGGGCACCCTCAGTTTCCCAGCCTTACACAGCGGCAGGCTGCTGCAGCTTTGGTCCTTAGTGGATGATCAAGGCTTGAGGGCAGAAAACGCTGTTGTTGCTGCCACCATCCCATAAAAGCACCAAATACGATGTCTCAGCATGTGGCAAAGCAGAGTGAACAGATGATGTGGGTGTTCAGAGACAGGGGGAACATCCTTAGGGATACAGAGTATGGATAGCAGTGAAATTGGTTCCATGGGCCAAGGACAAGTGGAAGACAAGAGCAGTTAGCCTAGGAAAGGATCTGACTCAGGACGCTGAGACATTTTGCCTTGCTTGAGGCTAACCAGCGTTTGGTAAATAGGTCGAACCCTGCCCTCCCACCTCATCCTGTGCACCTCCATGATGGCAGGTACCATGCAATCCTGCACATGTCCTGTTACTGCTTTGCAGTAAATCCATCAATAGACTTAGGCAAGGAGAAAAGCACTCAAACACAATCTGTGATAATAACAGAGAGAGTAAATGGTCCCAGCATTATCGCATCCTTAAAGCTCCACTTGGGGAGCTCCTCCCTGGGCATTCATGTTTACAGTAAATTGTTAGGGGCTGACTCTTTCAACACAAGGAGAAATACCATATAAAGCTACTGCATCATGTATAAGATATAGGATATAGCAGGACTATGAAGCATAGGTATATGATAATAAATATCCACAGCATGTGGCCTCAAGGGTAAAGGTAGCCCTACCTATCTCTCTTTACAGGGCAACATCTTAGCTGTAGTGTCTGGCCCCTGTTAGAACTGGACATACCTCTGAATCCTGGGTAGCATTGGCTTGCAGCATTTCAGATGCTTGATCCTGCCATTCTTGAGCAAATCTCCCGTTCAACTGCATGGGCATTTTGCCCAATTCTCTGCTGCTTGGTTGGACCTTTTGGAGGTCAGGTTAAGAAACAGCGGGGAAGAAAGTGAGTGTAGCACTCTGTACCTGCTAACACACCAGACCATCTCAGTTCTACAGCCGAGCGGAGCTCAATATCTCCTTTTCAGGACAAATATCAGTCAAATCCCTGTGATAGATCATATAATTATTAATTCTGTTCTCAGGCAATACACATCAGAAGATGGAAGTCTTCTGAATGCAAGGTGGTAAGATAACACTTCAGGGAAAAAAACAACACCAACACACCTATACTCACACCTCCACACCCCCCATTTAAGTTCCCAGTTCACTAAAATTTCAGAGGTAAACAATAAAAGTTATAGCAAAAAGATTCAGGTCACTGTAAAGACCAAAAGATGCCTCACTGTAGATGAGATGATGGCCTGTTGTACAGAAACCAAATACAAACTGACCTGGACAAAGACTAATTAAAAAGTGTTGCATCTGTTTGCATCCTCTGTAACTAGTTTGGCTTGTAACTGTTGGAGCTGAAACTGGAAATTGATTTCTTTCTGTACAAAAATCTCCCAGCTATTCAGAGGTTCAGCTTGCTGGCTGAGATTACCCATTCTCAGAAGATAAGTGATTTTTAAGGAGTTCTCCAGAGACATGTCACTCGGGAGACTTTCTCCTGGTTAACTATTCTCCAGCTAAACCAAAAAGCACAACACTTTTCTCACCATCATGAAAGTGGTCTAATGACCTATTTCCAACTTGGTTTCTGAAGTCTCAGTGAACTTTAACAGAAACTTGTCATGAAGGCGTAGGACTAGTCATATGCTGCAGTCTGGGAGGTGGTGAGAATTCAGAGATACGTGATAGGAAGAAATCCCCTGCCGAGCGTGTTTGCTGAGGATCAATTTCTAACCATGCTATGGCAAAAGCAGCCAAAGATATCAGGGGAAGGAAGAAAACTCCTCCGTGAACTTGTGTGCAGACGCTTTCACAAAAGCCCTTGCAGAGCTTGTGTTTTCCACCAATGTTCTGGCAAATGCAGTGGTATCACTTGTGCAAATGCTGGTGAAAAACAACTATAGGCATATCTTAAGGTTTTCTCTGAATGAATGTTCACAAATAATGCTTTGGAGAGCTCTTGGCTGGAACAAAACCTGTCTAGTCAGAATTTCCAGCACAGCTAGGGACACTAGACTAAAACAGCAGATGAGTTGGAAAAAATACACCCTATGTACAGAAATGTCATGGGGACCTTCCATGACCCTCCCAGTGATAACACAGCAGAAATGACTAAGCACATAAAACCGTAAACTTCCGCACTGGGAACTGTCTCTCCTTGAGCTCTTAAAAGTTTGTGCGTAGGATATTGCTGTAAACTGGGCAGCACCAGTGCCTTCATTGATCAGGCAGGATGTATCCACTTCATACTGCACTGCGGGCTTTCCATTTGTGTACTCTTTCCTACGTTTCAGCTGAATTTTCATTTTAAGCAAATTTCAGCATAATCGCTGTATTTGCTTAAACCTGCACATGTGCGACAAAGCTGTTCCTAGCCCATCTGCTCTGGCAGCCTCTGTCCTGTAAAATGGACACTCGTCTGAGGTGTTGGAAGCAGAAGGAGGGATCCCCTGTCACATGTGCAACTGAGGGCAGAGGCACTAGGGAACTGTTATCACCAGACACTAAGAGGCACGTGATTCAGGGCCAAAGTTTTACACTCCTCACACATGCATATGTATTTTACCTCATTATTGGCTTCAGCTGTACTTATTATTACCAATTTGTGTCCTGATGCTATTTTTCTAGGCAGCCTCAGTGGGAGACACTTGTGTGCAGAGCAATATTTGCATTTCTGCAAGCCTTTACGGGTATACATATTGTTAATACGCACATAAACAGGATGCCATTCATATTTAAACAGTGCTTTTGGAGTCGGATGGCATCACAGCTGAGGGAATGGAAATGCTCTGATTTGTATCACTTATTTCAGTGGAGGCTGCTTCCTTCACATATTCTGACTTCTGCAGAGCTGCTGTAATAAGGTAGTTATATTCACATAGGATGAGACACTAGGCGTTTAATAACCCCCGCTTCCTCCCCCAGAAGCCTAATAAGCTTGCTTTGCCAGTTGATCTTTACAGTCACTCGCCCCTCCGTTTTTTCCAGACTACTGTGCTTCCTTTATACTTCAGCTCTTTTCTTCAATTTCATTTGCATATATTCAAGGCCCTAAAGAAAAACAGCTCTGCATTAAAAGACTATTACAGAAATATATGCTATTTAAGTAACAATAGAACGTGTTTTTCATTGGGAGGGAAAAAAAAAAGGATATTTTAGTTCCAAATAAGATTTAAAAGGATGTCACATGATGTTCAGTGTACTTTGGCTCCCAGAATTTGTCCTGCAGTTTGTTGCAGCTTCTGCTTTAGTCAGTTCATCTCTTTTGCAGAAATAGGTTTGTAACAAGACTCTGTGTGTTCAGACATGCCACCTCCCTCTTCGTCCGAGGCTTTTCCCAAGTGCAGATGACCAGATGCTTCACTGCACTGCACCCTCTACTGCGATTGGCTAAGGGGGTGTAAAGCAGTGCCACTTGTGCTGGGCAGCATTTCACACAGCCTTCAGCAGGCTGCAGGGAGCCCAGCTCAGCAGGGCTCATCCAGGCATCACTTCCAAAAGCTTTTCATTCCTAGGAGTCATGGCTGTGTCAGGCGGGAAGCTTTTCCACTGCCTTTATGAGATAAAGTGCCAAAAGGGGATGCATTTGCAAAAACATCAGGTGAAAAAATTCATGTTAGACAAATCCCCACCAACTTCGTGGGTGTTTATGTTGTGTGCCTGGGGGTCTGTCTCATCACCCCCGACAAGTTTAATGGCCAGGGCTGAAGCAGTTCTTGTCCCAGCTGTCTGCCATGGCCTTTGGCTGGCAGTCACCGTCACTCAGGAGAACTTGGTGACTGGGCTGGGTGTCCTCTCCACAACTTTCTCGAGGCACAGTCCTGCAACTGGATTAAACTGACCTAAAACCACATTGCTTCCCAAAGGGATGGTCCTGCCTTCCTCCAACCTGGCTGCATGCTCCTGGTGCCCCCATGCTGGTGCTGCTGATCCTGCAGCCACACAGGGAGTGGGAGCCAGGTGCCGACAGAGCTGAAAGCTCACCCAGCAAAAGGAGAAAAAGATCCTTTTTCACGAGGTCAACAAGATGAGCTGTCCCACCCTGCAATGAGGTGGCAGGAGCACATGGCTGGGAGAAGTGGGATCTCTCCCTTTCAGTAGTCCATTCCTCATAGTGCAGCTAAGCTGATGGCAAAGTCACATTTTGAGTTTACTGCTTGAGCGCTAATTTAAGCTGCTGTCAGCTTTTGGTTCTCCTTGGCATCTGGGGCTGGCTGGCAGTGCTGCAGCCACAGAGACTCACCAGTGCCTCTGCTAGGGGACAAGACACTCCACCAGAGAGAGAGAAGGGCAGAGGATGGCAGCAGTACCTGCACCTGCTGCAAATCCATCTTCTTGCTTCCTTCTCTGGGAGGGCTGTTTTTAACTGGATCATCTCAGCGACCCAACATGTCGAAGTGCAGCTTCACAAACAGTTGCATCAGTGCAAACAAGGTGGAAGCAAGCTGGAAGAACATGGGGACAGGGGAGTCCCTTGGGCCAGCCTCGCCACGGAGCCACTGTGCTGTGAGGGCCACCACCACCAACATAGGGCTCTGGAAAGGTTCAGGAGGGAAGAGGCTTCCCTCTTGCATTTGAGTGTATGAATGTGTTACCCATTCCCTTCAAGGAGCTTTGCCCTTGCCTAGGCTTTGTGAAGGACTAAGCAGAATGCATGAAATGTCCTAATGTCTTCCCCGGTGGCAGAAGAACTAATGCTCTAAGAGGAAGGACAGTTTGGCTGTATTTTCAGCATATATTTTTTTGCCAGTGAGTGAGGAGGTGGCCGCTTTATAAGTGTGAAAACAAGAGGCAAATGACAACAGACTATTGCTTCCATCCCTGTGTTTTAGAAAGCAGCAGACAAACCGGACGGTTTTTGAAGGCACGACAAAAGGTCCTCCAAACAGAAATCCGCAGGGTCATGACTCTTCAGTGCTATTCTCATGAGAGAACAGAGAGGATTAAAAAAAGAAATCCTAAAACCCCAGTGACATATTTACCAATTTTAGATGTGAAATAAAAACAACTAATTTCTCCACCTTTATCCAAGGATTTCCATCGCCTATTTTTACTGGGCATCCAGGGCAGACTCACAGATAACTGCACTTGATCATTCCACCAGGAAGCTCATTCAGACTGCAACTTGGACTATTGGTTTTTAATTTTAATGCAGTTTTTCATTGTGATAGCTCTTCCATCTGACACAGAATTGCCACGTTGCAAATTGAATACAATAAAATTGCTAATCAGCCCATTAGAATATGTTGATGGTATAACATCTATTAGTTATTGAATAATGTCTTCCTCCAATGTATTTTGAATTAAGTCTGCATGATAATAAAATTAATCCAGATAAGTATACCTACCCATAAATGCAACATGTACATGCACGTGCAGACAATCCCATACAAATACCAGGGAAAGAAAGTGTGTCTTCAAGTAGTGAAATAAAGAATTAAAACAAAGAAATTATCCACGAAGTAAGACAGGCTAGAGCAGTTTGCTCTGATCATGTGTCTTTCATGGGAACACAAGACCTATTACAGTCTCCAATCTCACATCACACAGAATTTCTTTGACTTCAGGGGCTTCTTATCCCGGGAATACTTCCCACATTTTACTTTCCCAACAGTTAAACCAAACCACTCTCCTGCACTGACATCTTCTTACCCCATTTTCTCGTGCTTTTTCTAAGCTCTTGCCTGACAGTTTCTTAGGTCCTTAATTCTGATATGCAGAGGCTACAATTTTTCTTAGCACCCCAAGAAGAAAAGCCCTTAGTTCTTTTACGGTCTCATTCAATTTCTCTACCCCAGTGCAAGTCTTCCCTTGCTTTACTATTGCAAAGACGCAAAACATGAACTTCTTTTCTTGGCTTCCCTTCCTTGGGGAAAGATAATTTCCTACACTGGCAATTTCCCCTGTCAGCATCCTCTGGTGCTACATCCTGCGTGGCTGAGAGCTGCCACCCCAAGAATGCCTTTGTGTGAAGCTGAAAATAGATAGAAAGTAGCAGTGAATCCAAAATTTATCTTCCTTGTTTAGTATGCTCTGTTAAAAGCTCCTAATCATTATAAAGGAAGAATTGTTGAAGCTGTTAAGGGGAAATTTGTCCCTGTCCCCAAACATATGTTCTTTATATTCAGCAGAATCAACCTTTATGGTAATCTTCTAAAAGAAACACAGCAGTCCTATTGTAAAGCCCTATAATTTGGAGGAGTTTATTTTCTGATAGGAATCTTGGGATTTTAAATGGGTCAAAATCCAGAATTAGCCAGTAATGCATAATAAGAATATAATATTATAGAAACTTTCTCATAAAATAGTACAGCCTGCTATAAGAGCAACTGTGGTCAGAATCTTACTGACAGTTTGATTTTCATATATTTGAAATGATAGTCCAGGTGGATTTGTAACCTTGGGCGTTTGAGAAAAATGTCACTAGGCATCTCTGCATCTTTATGTACCTAAATACCTTCAAGGATCAGGTTCTCAATGTGCCTAAAGCCCATACAAACCAGCATCTGTGTCACTTAAGGCACATGTCTGAGAGTAATCTACTTGCAAGAATTGTTAGGACTCTTACCATACGCAGATAAGAAAAGGAACAATACACTTGAAATGTGCAAAGATGATTCAGTTCAATCTGAGGAGAGTTGCTTTATATTCCCCGTCAGTTTAACAATCGTTTCATCTTTCAAGGAAATTATAACTGTGATTCATTTGGACAAAGTTACCAACTTCTCTTTTTATCTAAGTCCTATTATTGGTGCTTGTCACAGCCATTCAAGGACCTCCTGGGAACCAAAATGGACAATTGCATCCTCCTCTCTCTGCCAGCAAGAGACTAGGTATCATTAACAATGCTTACATTAATAGCAAATTTTGGAGGGAGTAAATGTGCCCCTGCAGGACACCATGGATGAAGAGACAGGATACACATTTCAGTTCAAAGTCCTGTCTGTGAGTGGAGGTCTGTGACATTTTCCCATTCAAAATTAGACATTGATAAGTTCACTGCAGCAAGGTGCACATTATTGTTTTGGTCTATGGAATCAATAGCTGTGAGAGAGGGAGTGCAAGGTGGCTCTTTGAAAAAGGGAGTGTTTTTCACAATGGAAAGATCCATAATGTGTAATAAGTGGCTGTAGGTGGTTCCCTGCCCTTGCTCTTTTTTGTGCCGTATAGGTCTCAGGGTTCTGAAAGGAACTGGAACACAGGGTGAGGTCTTTTATCAAACTTTGTGTTACTGTGGATAATGTGGCATCCATATTTTGCCATATTATGTGAGCAGAGGAGACTTGTAGAAGCGAAATAGCTTGAGCTTTGTCTAGGTGAGGTCAAAGTGGGGCTGGAAAGCAGAGGGGAAGCCTGGCTTGTGGCCAGCTGCAGCCCACCAAACCTTTGTGTGCTGCCAGGCAAAGGGATTTCACATCTACAGCCGAAAGCCAGCTGATCTTGGAGGCTGCAGTGATTTTGCCTGGCAGCAGCAGGCAAGGGGCTACACTGGGATGAGTGTCCTGGCACTCCAGGGTTGGAGCAATAAGCTGGTTTGAGCAGAATGCAGCCTGCACCCCTGGAGTTACCACAGCTCAGGACACCCTGCAGCAGCGTGTTCCTGCTCCTCGCTGCTCCTCCATCATTCTGGGTGCATTTTACCTGGCAATGAGAAACCATTGCAGGGCCTGCTTCATGGGTGCCATGCCACTGAGGCTTAGAGGACACTGCTCTCAGGGGATGGAGGGTGTGGGAGATGTACAGCTTGACACTCCCTTCTCAGGGGGGGTACGAGGGGGCTGAATTATCTAGTGGCCAGGGCTTTTCCTGCAAGTTGCAGCCCATGTCAGACTGAGGCAGTGCTCACCCCCAGGCTGAACTCTGATCCAGAATAAACAGAAAAATTCTGAATTTATGCTGTTGCCAGCTGTGTCAGATGGAAGTACTTACTGCACTGCAAATAACTTTTGTTATATGATGCCCCACTGCAATGCTCCATCCACTAAAGAAACAAAGCTCTGAGAACCACTGGACTTCGGGCAAATGCCAGGGTTATCCCTGCACCTCTTATAAAAGATTTACGTCCAGTCTGGAGTAGGATGGTGGCATCAAAAAACCCCACCATTGCTATGAGACTGAAGGTAGCAGTGGCAGTATTTAATGCCTTATCTCACTTAGGTATGGTCAAAGTTGCTATATTCATTCCTTTCTAAAGTGGACCAGACTGGTATAAGTACATCTATGTACTTATAGATGTTCAAGACATTATCTTGAAACTTAGCAGGACTTTCCAGAGGGAATTTTTTTGTTGTTGTTGCTAGTTAGTCTTACATTTTGCCTCCTTAGAATTAACTCCACAGTTCCTGTTTCACCCTGTTGTGGTTTAACCCCAGCCAGAAACTAAGTACCATGTTGCCTCTTGCTCACTCCCCACCAACCCCACCCTGAGGGATGGGGAGGAGAACTGGAAAGGAATGTAAAACTCGATGGTTGAGATAAGAACATTGTAATAAATAAAATAAAAGTAGGAGACACGCACCCCAAACCAATAATGATAATAACAACAATAATAACAATTATAATGAAAAGGGGGGAGAAGGGGAGAGGACTAAAATCCAAAGGAAAGGGAGAAAAAGACAAGTGACGCACAATACGGTGGCTCACCACCTGTTGACTCATGACCAGGCAGTCCTGGAGCAGTGGTCAGTGGACCCTGGACACCCCCCCCACTCCCCCCACCCCCACCCCCCCGGTTTATATACTGAGCATGACTTTCTATAGTATGGAATGCCCTTTTGGCTAGCTCAGGTCAGCTGTCCTGGCTCTGCTCTCTCCCAGTTTCTTGTTCCCCTCCAGCCTTCTTGCTGGCAAGGCCTGAGGAACTGAAAAGTCCTTGACTTAGTATAAACATTACCTAGCAACAGCTAACAACATCTGTTATCAACATTATTCTCACACCAAATCCAAAACACAGCGCTGCACCAGCTACTAAGAAAAAAATTAACTCTATCCCAGCTGAAACAAGGACACATCCTAAAATATATTATATTTTGATCTTGGTTCCTTTCACAAGAACCAATGAATTCTTATTAGCATCTTCAGAAGAAGCTGAGAGTGATCTCAGCCAAGATAAGTCTAAGGAGGGAGTGCAGGAATGTACACTGCTGTAAGGAACAGCCCCATCCCTTCTTGCTCCATCCAGCTTCTAGATGCTAGAAAGCATCTAGCACAGCCTGCTGCTGCCGCAAGCAAGCAAGCTGGCTGGACATTAGAAATACTGGTGAAATCCTGGCAAATTATGTCAGGCTCTCTTTTTAAGTAAACTCACAATGAATGCTTTGAGCACGTACCTGAAAAAACCTGATTGCCAGGCTTCAGAATCTGGAATAGCAACGATACATCCAGTTTGTGACTAGCTGAGCAGCAGCAAACCCCTGCCCGCACGCCCCACTTGTTTGTCACCTCAGTGGTACCAGCAGGAAGCACCTTCTAGTAAACCAGTGCTTTTCTAGTGCCTCTGTTATCCTTCCCTACAGCATCTTGCCCCACGCCGCATTCACCTCTTTCCAGTGGTATTTACATATGTCAGAAGTGTGTTGTTGGTTATTTTGTCACCTTTCTAGCTGTCACTTTGTTGAAATTTACATTTCTCTCTTGTCTCCTAAGTCAGAGCTCAGTCTCACTGACCTTCAGCAGATACCACTGCAATTATAGCCTTTTTGTCCTGACCCTCTTTACGCACATTTTATTGCAGACTAGCAATGTTTACCCTTTCTTTAGCAGCTGAACAAGCTGATGAGCTCCAAGTGTAAAAACAGGGGGTCTTCTCAGTGTACCTCAGTGAGTGGGGGTCTTGGAGGTAATAAGAAGAATGTAGCGTAAGGCTTTGGCCCCTCTGAAGAAAAAGCTAATTTAAAACCAGTGCTTTTCATGTTGTCAAAGAAAATCAGTAACAGGCAAGAAATAATCCTCTTATATAACAGGTCAAATAATAGTATGTCATCAAGGTGCTTTTAACTTCATTAAAATTTGTCCCTTGATAGGTGACATTTTAATTATGTGACCAGGTAATAAAATAATACATGCCTGAAAACTTATGTCCAGCCCACACATAATTAATGGTCCTAAATTAACCCTGGATGATAGGGTAGAACTTAATCTTAGATAGAAAATGATCTACTGGACATTTTTCACATGCCTGTTTTGGAGTTTTGAACTGACAGTTCAATTTGGCAAAGTAAGTGACATAGTGACATTAATCTAGCCCATAAGATAAACAATAAAGGTAACAAATGCTTTTTAATCTACACCGTAATGGTGCCATAATCCAACAAAATGTCAGGAATGTGAGGATTAGACTTTTACATTGCTTTAGCATAAGTGTTTCCCCAAGGGTCTTGGCAAGATCTTGAGCTGGGAGGTGGGTTCCCAAATGGTGTATGGAGAGAAGCCTGGGTGTTGGCTGGAGAGGGCTTTGTTTCACTTCCACCAAGCCTGCTGCAGCACTGACTGGACAGCTTTCCAGCCCCATAGGAGAAAAGGTGCAAGATTTCCTCAAGGAGGTAGCAAACACCATTTTAATCTTGGGTACTTGGATGAAAGTTGGCCGGAAGAGCATGTTTCAAAGGTCTGGATTTCAGTATAAGCTTGCTGCTGATCTGTGAAAAAACAAATCTGAAGTGTTTTTTTCAAGCATTGCTATGAAACAGAGATGTAGTTTGTATAGGTTTAGGCATGAAAAGGGTGATTGATCTAAAGGCAGTGTACTTTGACTTATGTATCAAATATTTGAATATGCCTGTCTGATAGGAAAGTGATCTTAGATAACATGAATTTTTATAAAGTGACCTTTAGAAATAAATGATTTAAGAAATAAAACCAATCTGTGCCAGAAAATCTTAATCTGTGAACCTTAAGTCTGCTTGCCTTTAGTGCTATTTGTTGGACTAAAATCCCTGAAAAAAAGAATAAACTATGTTGGTCAGAAAACTTGGTGCAAGTCATAAACTCCAAAGGCATAGCTCCAGGATTCAACCACTGTGTCCTAAACAACACAAGTCTCATCTAATGTATAAATGTCTCCAAAGCATTTATCGCTGTAGTATCTGGGCCGATCACATAGATTTTGGGATACAGTGGGATCTGTCCAGAAGAGATGATCAATTTCCCACGCAGCTGCTGTGCTGCCCTTTGGCTTCACCATTACATTTAAAAGAATGGAAGTAACTCTGACCACAAGCATGTAATTCACAAATGTGGTGTCCTCATGTGACTTTAATGCTGACATTCAGGTAGGATTTATTGGGGTTTAGATTTGCTTTGCTGCAGTTCCCCAAACATTTTCCGAGAGTAGAACCTCTGGCTATGCTGCTCCATTCATGTCCTGCTGCTCCCAAATATCAAATTTGGGTATCAGCAACTCCAGCAGTAAAAATGAACTGGAAAGACAAAGATATGCTGTTTCAAAGATGCCCACGTGTATCTATCACTTCTATCCTGGAGAATGGGAAGCTATTGGGGAGCTTTGATGGTCTACGGGGAGACAGACCAGACAGGGATGGGACTGACCTAGCCTGGCCTGGAGGTTGTTCTATTTTATGCCTGAAGGGAGTATAAAAATCCCCATGCCACCCAGGAACCAGTGGAATCTGCACCTTCCACCTTCCCCAGCCCCTGGTATTTTCACTAATGGCCTGTCTCTGATGCTGGGTGTAAGCAAATGCAATGTCCAAATGCTGAAAGATATGGAAGTTACCCTCAAAATGCACTGTTCACCCCTAACTGCCAATCTGCAGGTACAAGAAGACAAGGGTAAGTTTACATGTTAGAGAGACGGGTGCCCAAGTGCCCAAATGCCACTCTGGTGGTGGTGTACCTTCAAAAATAAAGCAAGCAAGCAGTGACCATCAGAATGTTTCTGAAGTGCAAAGCATGTAAGAGAAATTGTTATTTATTGATAGTGCGCTGGAAACTCCCTGGGAAGCATATCTGCCAGCAGGGATATCTGCATGTCAATCTAACTCCCTTTCTCTATTCTGTAGCAAAAAAAGAGCTGCATTATTGCTCTTGCTGCTGTGATCTCCTCTCAGGCTGCTCTAATACATCTCTCCTTTTGGGATAAAACCCCTAGCATGCCATCTGTCTTAAGTTCCAGTTCCTCCTCAGCGCCCACCACTGCTTCCCACACACAGCCTGAACCAGAGGCTCCTTAGTACCCTGCCCAAGCCTGCACTGATAAACCATGGGCTGAGGGAGGTTTTGGAAGTCACTGACACTTCTGTTGGCCCAGAGGACCTAAGTGAAGCGGCTGAGATAGCAAGGGACACTGATGCAGCATGTCCACGTCATCCCTGTGGGCTCAAGCTTTGCAAGTGTGTTTCCTCTTCCCTGTGCAGAGCTTGCCCGGCCAGGACAGTGTGCTCATGAACGCTGGCATGGGATGCATCAGGAGAGCATCAGGCAATGGCAGGACCTGGTGTTTACTTCCCACCATTTGCCCTCTGCTGGGTTTGAGGCTGCTGCCCAGCGGTGAGCTAATGAGACCACTCTGACCTCAGAGGACTGGCAGAAAAAGATTTCATTACAGAGAGTGGCTGCGGAGCACTGGCATGCTTGGCAGGACAAAGGAACGTGGTACTGTCTCCAGAACCATTTGGATGCCCAACAGCTGAAGCAACCAAGGTTATGGGGTAGCATCTTGTCAAAACCCTCACAGGAGGGCAGGTAGAGTAGGAGTTTCTGTGTTTCCAAACAGCATCATTTAGGTGGTGGGAGGCCAACTTGGTGTCCAGCTTATTCCCTGGGCCTGAAGTTTTTTACTAGACAGCCTCTTCCAGGTGCTCTGATCCAGACACTGGTTTTGGATGCATTTTCCCAAATCAGGTTTCACACTTGGCTCTCGCCAGATATTAACTAGCAATCTGTTGTGCTCCCGCGGCCAATGGACAGTGCAGGGGAAAAGGAGTTTTTATCTGAGTCTGTGTGATGAGAGCTGGATGCTGTGGAAAAGGAGCAGCCTTCATGGAAAACACGCTCAGGGAACCTCCAACGTACAAAAGCCAGAAGGTAGCTCCCAGCGCACTCGATGCAGGTAAGGAAATGGAATGGAGTGGGAAGTATGAGCCTGGGCCAGTGCGATACGACATCAGAGAACCGTGATAACTGGAAATGCTGCCCAGGTTTGGGTAGCAGGATCCTGTGGGTGAGGAGCACAATGCAAATGAAAGTGTGTTTGATCTGGTTTCCTTTCAGGCTGCAGCTCTTTGTAAAAATCTGCCTATACTGGGGCTGTTTGGCAGGGTGTCCTGCAGGGAGCCAGCACCGTATCACACACTCTGCATTGGCAGGACGTAGCCAGGCAGACGGCACAGTTACCAATTAATAGCAGACAGCAATATTTAAACTAATCATTAAGGGGATCAGCATAAAACAAAACTCTTATTAAAATTAACAACATAGTCACTAAAACTGATGCTGTTTCAAGCTATTCATTATAGCTAACAACCGAATCTAGCCAACAGCACTTGATCAGGGCTGGTGCTGTTTTTAGTTTTATGTCTTCTGGAGACAGGGCTTACCTGATTTCAATGCTCTGTGGACACATCGACGTAACCAACTGGAGTTGACGCCAAGTGGGAAGGACTCTAGTTCATTTTGCTGCCTCCCATTACGGTTCCAAAACCACACATGCACACCACATCTTTACCAGCCATGAGGTTCGTGCCAGTGCAGTCTATGGTGCAACGCACCACACAAATTCAGAGCGCTAACAGCTGGCAGATCTCCTGTCTACTCTGCAAGTGGAGCGTCCTGGGTGGCACGGCACTGCATGACTCCAGCCTTGGGTCCAATAGGTGGGAAATGGCCCTGAGCTATTCACTGCTGTGATCAGGTGAATGCCTTAGTGCAACTGCAAGAGACAAAGTAAAGACACAAAGAGTATTTATAGCAAGAACCCTTCCAGCACACTAAATTGCTAAGGTAGATGCCTGTTGCAAATAACTTTTGAACATTTTGACAAGGTATGAAAGTCTTTAAAGTTAATCAGCCTCCAAACTGTGCTTGCAAAGGGGCAGGCAGACAGGGCTGTATTAATGTTCCCACTGAAGGGAAGGCTGCAGTATGAATTTGCACCTCCTCTGAGAGAAGTGAATCCACACATGACAGGATCCTCCAAACGAAGCTGCCCTGAGTGATCAAATTATCACAGCATAAGAAATATTTGACCCCTAAAATAGGGGGTTCCTGCCCCTCAGCTGATGTGATACAAATCTGTGATGCATCCTCTCCTGGTCCACTGCAAATACACAGTAAAACATTTGCTTGAAATGCTTTTATACTTCACCCTGCATTTGAAATGGTCTAGAAGTGCATGCAGCATTGTTTACCATGTCTCTTAAGGGGAAAAACTGCTCAAATGTGATTTCCAAGAGACTGAGTTGGTACAACAGCAGATGCTAAACTGGCAAAGAAAACTGCCATCAGATTTTTCCTTCAGCTTTTTATCTGTCTGCCTATATCCTTCATTAGACCTCCCACTCTCCCTCCTGTATCCCTTTGAACTCTCCACTTTTTAATCCTAACAAGGTCGCACTTTTGCTTGGTGGCTTCAGATCCAGCACTCTTCCTGCCAAACTCCAGCCAGCTAATTGTTCAACTCCTTAATGTTTTCAAGGTCGAAGGACGTGGCACCTCCCCCTGACCTCCAGGGCACTTTCAATCTCTTATGAGCTGAAGCGAGCAGCCACCTCGGTCTAAAACCTCCTCATCAGCTGCACTGCAGTAGCATCAGAAGGACCCAGGGAGGATCAAGCCCCCCTTGCACTCCGATCTGCATAAACAGCCAGTGAGAGACAGGTCCTGTCCTCCTGAGGTTATGGGCTGAAAGGGAAAGCAGGCAGAGTGAAGACGAGTGGGATACACGTAAGTGGAGTAATCATGATGATGCTAGTCACATTGCTTGTTAGTCTCTTTTTTTTTTTTCCCTCCCCCCTGATATGGAAATAAAATAAGTTGGCTTGTTTCTGGGAGTGTTGTAAATTAGTATTTGCAAAAGTGATCATCTGTTTCCATCCAGCTTGGTTCTGTGCCAGTGCTGCTCCAGGCTGCGCTTCCTGAGGAGGTCCTGTGGCTCTTCAGGAATAGCACAGCACGGAAGCACCAGAAGATGAAGGAAAAACACTTGTTTGCCCACCCACCCCATCAGAGACGGCTGCAGTCTAGTAATAAGCCCGCCACCAGCAAGCTGAATGCAATGTAGCCCAATGTGTCCTGTCAGCCACCAGCTTAGGGCTGGAGAGACGGGAGGGACTGTCCCCTCGCTTACCCTCATTACAACGCAAAAGGGAGGGAACATCCCAGCTGGTTCACAGAGCGTACACCTGCCAGGGGAGAAGGAAAGTTTTGAGAACGGGAAAAATTGCCCTGAAGTAGGGTACAATATCGCTGCAGACTAACCCTAAGGAGAATAATTTATTCTGCTCTTCCTTGGGCAGCGGAAGCGCACCAGCATCACAGAACTGCAAGGACAAAGGACAGCCTGTCCTGTCCTGATGCGAAAAAGTCCTACCTTAAAAGTGAGGCTTCAGAACAATGTGTGAGAGTTTGATTTGCATCCAGAGTGGAATCGTGCTTGCCAGCCATCAGGCTGATGTGATTTGAAGCAGCTGAGATATTAAATGCACTAAACCAGAATGTATAATAGCCATGCTGGCAGACCTTTAATTATTGTCGTGCTTGTGGGCACTGATATCATTCAAATTAAAAGCTTTCCCCACTACTTGCATTTTTTTAATACGTTGATGTACTCTGCACTGATGGATTGTCCTCTCTTGTCCTTCTCTCACAAAATGCTTGGCACAATTTGTTCCAGTGCAGAAATAAAAATTACTGGCACTCACCTGCTGTATTTCTGGTGCTCTTTTTGTTTTGTTTTAAAGCATCGACCCCCTAACTAGAAGAAAAGTTTGGTGAGTTTGGAGGGGTAGTGTTAATTCCTCAGTCACCAATCCTTTCTCAGAAAAAGCAGAAACGCTCATTATTAATAGCAAGACTGAAGTGCTGGTGCAAGCTTCCCTAGAGCAGTGCCTTTGACAGTGCTGGCTGGTGACACGGAGAAGTTTCCTTGCTGTGTGCTGCGCAGATGCCCTGATTTTCCTCTCTCAGCTGGTCCAAACAGAGGTATTTTCAGCTAGTGCAGTGCTCAGATACAGCAGCAGAAAGCTTAAGCAGCTCCTCCGAAACTGAAGCAGCTTCTCTTGTTTGCACCATTGTCACTGATTCCAGAATGTAGTTCCTTGTCTAGTGCTGTGATAAGGCTGCTCACTTGCTCAGTGTAATTCTGGAACAAGTGGAACTGTTTTAAGCAGAATAAGCACAGTAGCAGCACAAAATACGTATCAGAAAAGTTGTCCATGCCCTCTCCTGAGATGGAGAACTGATAAACTAAGCAGATTAATATTCTTATTTATTACCCTGGATGACAGGCATGGCACATCCTATCTCCATCATATGGAGACTCATTTGTAGGACATGCAGCACTCATGTCTTCCACACAGCTTCCAAATTACAGTCCTTGGTTTGCCACAGCTGGTGCAAAATTTCTTTCAACTCTTGCTACATTCTGTGGTTCTGCTTGCTGTACTTGTTACGCAGCTCGTTTTACCTGTGGGGCAGTGATGGAGCACAGTTAGAAAGGGGCTGAGGCTCAAACCAGGACAGCGCTTGCCCCTACCTCATCTCTCTCTAGCTCTGAGCCTCGGCCTCTCTGCAGACCCCAGAGCAATGCTAACTGCTTCACAGGGAAGGTCACGCCTTGTAGCCTGCTTTGGCCATTGGAGACTTGGTCTAATTGCCTGCATGCAGAACCAGGAGGCAGAAAACTCCTGTGTTTATAAACTTGACTTCAGCACTAAATCTTTCACTAGCTTTGAGCAATTCACCTTTCTGCCTTAGTTTCCCCATGTGTAAAAGTGAGATAACGTTTTACTTTCCTCCCAGGGATATTGCAAGGATTAATTAGTTAACTGAATTTGCTTGAAAGGTGAAAAGCGTTTTACACACGTTAAGTATTGTTGTTTCTCTGGGACAAAACCCCCTCCCTCCGCTTTATACAAGTGATTTTAAAAGCTTAAAACCAGAGAAAAGAAAAGCTGAGGATACTGTCTAACTCAAAACCAGCAGGATGTGGGAATGCTGATGAAGGGAGATCATCCTAATATGGAAAGGGCTGCAAACATGAAACCTTTCAGACCTTTGGAAGCCAGATGAGGTGAAAATGAGCAGCATTTTAGTGGACAAGTGGACAAGATCTCTTCCTTGGTTCTTGGCTCAAGCCCAATGGAGTCAGCAGCCAGCTGTCCTGACTGTCTGGTGGCCTCTGAATCCAGTCAATCTGGCAGCAGGCATGGCATGGACCTTACTGGAAAACATACTATCCCAGTTGGGCTTCCAGAAGAGCAAACAAGTTCACACTGCAAGTTCACCATGGCAAGGTGAGGAAATCTGCACTTTCCCTGCCCAGGCTAGGTCCAGCCTTTGGAATTAAATGCTGGATCACACACCTATTCCTCCTGCTTCTCACCAGCATTAAATTAAATGAATTCAAAAGTAAATATCCAGGACACAAAAGGAGCTACTGCCACTGAGAAGACAAGAATCTGCCTAGGAGTTTAGGATGAACAGCAGCACTAGCTCACAAAAAGAAAAAAGGAAGGAAGTAAATGAAAAGCAACAGCTCTCCTAAGGTGCCATTTAAAGTGGTAAACAGGACGAACCCAATTACACTAGTTACCCTTGGAAGTGCTGTTCTGCAGCTTCTCAAGACGCTATAGCTTAGGCATAAAGGCAGCATTAACAGGGTGTCCACAGTGACAACAGCCAGTCTCTTCTGCATGTATTAAAGTCCCTGGGAGGCATCATTACCCTCAGGTTCGCCTCCTCACCAGAGTGTGGTCTTTCCAGATGTGCTGAAGGAGTACCCCATGTGTATACTTTCTATCACACAGCAGGAAAGGTCAGGCATAATTAGGCTGAGCTGCCTACTTATTTTGCCTACAGTAAAATGGGGGGGAGTTTACGCAAGCTGTTTTCTTACCAGACCTGTCAGTCAAGAAGAGATTTAAAGTTTATCAGCGAGATGCTAAAGAGTACTTGCTCACTGACACAACTGGGTCCAAAAGATGATGTCTGCTTATAGCCTGAGTGATGTGAGAGCTAGCAAAGGCGAGGCTATACAATCAACAACTGGCAAAAGAGGAGGTGTGGGTGTTGCAGTACCGTTCTGTAAATGGCACGGCCCCTTGCATAGCTGCCACTCAGCTTGCTCGTGTCTGCCCCATCTCCCTTCTCTCCTTTCCTGTATTTGTACCCAATGTGCCGAGATGTATTTGCACCTAAATTGATACACACATTTTGGCTGTAAATGCACTTAGTGGTCCTCTATCTTCTCATTCTTATACCAGTATAAGACAGGAGTAATCCTAAAGGAAATTCATAAGGGCAAAACCAGTGAAAAACAAGTGGAATCGAAAGGAGGTCCAATTTATAGAGGCTAAAAGCTGATTTTCTTTTGAAATGGAGGCTAACCTAATCAAAACTAAGAAGCTTCCAGATTTCAGGACTTCTACGAAAGAAATTTTTTAGACATAAAGAACTGATCATTCCTGGCTGTCACAGGCAGTGCAGACGATGAAAGCAATGGATGTATCGATTGGCTCCAGCTGAGGATATGGCCAGGTGGAATTAACATTGTTCTAAAGAGCAGCACTGCATGAGTTTACAAGCAGAGAAAATTCCACTTGACAGGTCTTGGTGTAACCTTCCAAGGTAAGTGTGGGCCTGAGATACGTTCTGTATTCACAGATAAGAAAGGCAGACTGTGAGGCATCTGCACAACGTTCTCTCTAGTCCAGATTAGCCTAACAAATGTGTTTGTAGACTCCTGTTTCACTGGTATTAGCAAACAGTTCTTACTATTGCTTAGCGTGAGAGAAGGGGGAGAAGTTAAGAAAAAACCCCAAAACATAGTATTAAGACACTGCTGGAGCCTGAGGTCAGTATTGCCTGCTGTTCAGAGTTGCTGCTTCTGTTTGAAGGACCCTTTGCCTCTCTTCCTTTATCACATTTTCAATTAGCTTTCCATACACATCTGCTCCTGACCTTAAAATAATCTCCCCTCCACCCCCAAAGGAAAATGATTTTGTAAAGAAAATGCTTCCAGAATCACAGTTCTTTCCTCAACCTTCAGTGGCTTTGGTAGGCAGTCTCGTACATTCCAGCTTACTCCAGAAAGAATCTGTGCCTTGCTGAGCATCACATTTTGTGGCCAAGATTTTGAAGAAAGCAAATGGGACCAAAACTTCAAGCACCAAGCCCATATTTAGGTATGTGTGTTGAGCGCCCTTTTTTTTCAGCAGTGCATAGCGTGTTGTAGCTCTAGCTGACTTCTTTTCCTTCTGCTACTCTTTTTCACAGAAAGTCCCAACATGACCATGGTGTTTTGATACAATGGCAGGAGTATTTACTGCCTGGTAGACTCAGATCTGTATTTCTGAATCCTGTGATGGTACTTTCTGGAAAGGCTGAAGGGTAGAAAAGTGAATATCCCTGGATCTCATGGCCATTTAGCACAAACAGAAAGCCACAGCTGAACCAGAATATTTCCATGGCATTGAAAAATTTGCTTTGCTCCCTCCAGAGACATTTTCATTCACTCCTACTTTTGGCCTATGTGCTAATTACATTCACTGAAATTCTCAAAAATGGGCTGTACAGGGGACTCACGTAACGCAAAGGGCTCTTGCTTGTGTAGAGGAGTATTTCACCAAGTAACAGTTGGGTCTTGGTTAGTCCTAGTGTAGATAGTTGAGGTTTTAGTCTTGTTTACTGGATTTTTGTCACTTCAGTTTGTTCAGCACCTACTCTGGTGCCTGGGTGTCCTTGGTGGCCGCTGGGGAACACCTTCTGCCCCTGCAGTGTCCCACCAAGAAAGCCAGAGCTGCTGGAGGCAGCAAGGAACATGCAGCCAAGAGGGAGCTCCTCAATACAGGCACAGAGGGAGACAACTCAGAAAGAAAGGCTGGGAAGATGGAAAATATGGATTTAGGTTATCTAAAGGAAAGAGGTACCACAAAACACTGACAGCAGAAGACACACTGGGCTACAGAAATTCATCCCTGCCATAACTTTTATTTCAGTTGGTTACCCAAGAGCTGGATTTGGTGTGCCTGGCAGAAATTGTTTGGCTTAGCCAGTAACGTTAATTGGGAAAAGTGAGCAGTATTACTTTAATTGCACAAAAGAGAGGGAGGACAGATCCCATTTCAAATTTCAGAGTAAAGCTTTTTTTAAGGGGGGGATAAATATTAATACCAAGGCTGTGCTGATGAGCTTTAGGGGGGTTGCTAAGCAACACAGCCCTTTGTCTATAGCCCAGGCAATGCCTGGGAAGGGACCGTGTAGGAATAACATTCATATGGCTTCTATAGAAATGTATTTTTGTAGCTTTTCAAAAATAAACAGAAACCCAAATCTGTCTCCTTGACTTTTTTCTTTTTTTCACATGAAAGACTATCTGCTGAAAATGTAGTTAGAGCTGCAATCTGCGAGCACCTATTTCGAAGATATTGTGAGCCTGATAGCAAAGTCGGGGCAACATGCACGTGTTTTTAACACATCAATATTCACTTAATGTATCTCTAAAGAGCGTAGTTTATTTTAAACTCTCAAATTCAGATCTGTGTACTAATTTGCTGTTTATGGCACCAATCATTACATTTTCGTCCATTATATTTTGTTTTTTCCAGGTCACCTTTAGGAATTTCATAAATACATCCCAGTCTAGCATATAAATGAAATAGCTAATAACATGCCATTACATAACTGGTAGAATAAATCCACACATTCCAGATATTAAAATCATGTATGTGTTGGTCTAAGCCTTGTAGTAAAATTCAGCTTTACAATCGTTCAAATTCAATATGTTCATTTTTACTTAAATCTTAGAACCTAGGAGTACAGGGCAAAGGAACAGCTTTTGATTTGAGACTCAAAGAGAGAAAATGATATTTTATTAAGTTAGTGAAAATGCTGACTGCAGAGAAATTTTAAATAATTTATTTTTGAAAAAATGAAAGTACTCTTGTGTTCTGATATGACAGAAAAGCTAAAGCTTTGCTGTTTATATAAGGGAGCAGAGGTGAAAAGTGGTAAACTCAGTGAACTGCTAACAGTCGGTGCCTTTCTTCTATCATTTGTCCTGGAATTGCCTCCTCAAAGTGCATACAAAACACATTTTAAACTACTAAAGCCATACTATTGCAGAAAAATAGAAGGTGGACCAGAAAAACCCACTGTGCTGGCAGACAGGCTGTGGATTTGATATTTACTCCATATAGTACATGTCATCCTGAGATCCTCTACACATGCACAGAGGGTCTGGAGCAAGATGTTCCTACCCAGAGCAATAGGCTTGGGAAAACAATGCTGCTCTACTTTTACCTGCACTTTGTGAAGAAATGATGACCTTGAAAGAAAGGGAGCTCATGCCATTAGTTACAATTGCCTGTCCCAAGGAGCCAGCAGGGGAGTTTACCAAAAGCCCAACTGGAGCCAGTGACAGATCCCAGCTTCTTGCCTTACATCCTGGGTCCCCAAACTCCCAGGCATCCATGCTGCCTTGAAGGAGACAGGGACCAAAGAGACAATCTGGAGCTGTTACTTTGCTGGCCATTGAGTGCTCCAGCTCCTTCCTTATCTACAGGTCAAGTTCTGGTCTATATCACAGCTGTACACTTGCCCCTAAGGATTCTCCTGTGGTGTAGGCAAAGCAAGCAGCTCCTCTAGGCTTATTAGGGTGGCATGCAAAGAATACTCTTCCTTTCCAAAACCACAGAGGCTTGTAAGATCCTGGTGCATTTACAAGTGAAAGATGACAGCAACAGAGCAAGAGGTGCAAACCTCAAAAAAAAAAAAAGGTAAAGAGAAGTTGTTACTTCTTAGTTACTAAAACACACAGTGAAATACTGGAAAAGAAACCATTTCTCTGTTGATGTGGAATCTACATGAGATCCAAAGGCAACCATAAGGAGGATCTTCAGAGGATCATTGCCCATGTTGTCAGCACAACAGCTAATTTCACTAAACTCAAGGTGAGTCCACCATCAAACATGTGGAAACTGCTGGGCATATTAGCGCTGGTTGTTTTGGGTCTTGTTTTTAAATGAAAAGTTTTTCTTTACAACAAGATTATCTCCTCTGCATATGGGTCCACAGTGCAAGTGTGATATCCAAAAATTAAACAAGATACTACTGGACTCCCAACAGAGTGATGGATAGTGTATACCTGTGCTTGCAGAAAATTTGGACTGCAGACCAGTACCAAACTTCTGATTTCTCAGAGTCCACCAGACACTGTTTTTTACGAACACTCTATGTAAAAACATGGTAACATGGATGTAGTTGTGCATGGCCTCATAAACAGCAACAGTCTGTCTACCTCAGTTTGGGGGACCATGGACATATATCAAAGCTGCTGGTATCTGAGACAGATTCTCTTAAGATGTACGTCCAATACCTGTCTTATGTGAATTCAGCAGCTTCCTTCCTGCATATGTAACTTTTTTGCCTTCACTTTCCTCCTTTCCCAGCTCCCTCATCTGCTGTAGACTGCAGAAGTATCAGAGAAGTCATATGAACTTTTGAAACCCACAAGAGTGTTTTTAAATGCATTGGGCGGGTAGATGTGGGAGACTGGATCACAATGCAGGTAATAATGTGCAGGCTGCTCCTGAAGAATAGCATTCCCAGAGGCCTGATGGCCTGCAGCCTCTCCACAGAAGCAGCAGAAGGCACTGGACAGGGAACACTTTGTCTGTCTGCAACACAGAGCACCCAACAGTGAGCCAGACCCAGGCTGTCTGAGCCTGGCTTGGAACCTCTGCCGAAAAAGACAGCAAGCCATGCTGTTTTCCTATATCAGCCTACAAATAGAAAAAAAATTATTATTTGATCTGAGGATTGTCTGCTCAGACAGGCAAGCAATCGGCTTGGACAGTGCAACACTGGGCAACCATTCCCAGTGCGCTGGGAACAAGAACAAATTTTCCAGTTCCTTGTCAGAAAGAGGTAGACCTGGCATCTGTCTTTTGCTTTTACTTGCAGGTATCTGCGTCACTCAGTCTTCTACCCCAGCGTGGGACTTTGGAGATGGTTTAGAGCATGTCTGTGAATACTTTTTCCAGCACCCGTCTGTGTGTAACTAGCCTCCTCTGAATGCTTTTTGACATGCATTCAGATCAATCCAGTCAGTCTCTGGTCTGCGAGTGAGTCATCTCCACTGTTTTGTTCTTCTGAGGTGTACTGCTGTTTAGCTCAGGGACAAGGGGCACGCCTGCAAATACCACATTGGAGATGAAATAAATAGGCTCTGAGCAAACCCACAGAACTTACTAGGACCCATTCATACAAGGATGGGTACAGGTCCAGCTAGAGCCTACCTCCTTATATATAAGAGTGATGGAGAATTTTTTTATTATTTTTGCAGTGTGTGTGGCTACTATAAAATTAGAGCTCTTCCATAGCAACGCTATGGAATTTCATATAATGGTAAGCTATATACAGAATCTGTGCATGACAAAATTAGACTATGCACGTATAAGGTTTTGAATTCAGCTTACCTGAGGCAGAAGGGACTGCATTTTACAGTGGAGCTCAGGATGTGTTGTGTCCATCACCTGCAATGCACAACTCAAAATTGTAATAAATAAATGATAGGTGAAGAGCCAAAATATAGTGGGTTTTTTTCCCAACAAAGATGTATCATGTCCTTTTCTTCTACCTATGTATTACCTGCTCTACAAACAACTCAGTCTTGATCATATCTATTCATTCCCTCTCCTGCAGCAAAGACACTTGTTAAGTGTCTTCCTTTTGACTTGTCTCAAAGGAGTTTTCTGCTAATGTAATGCTTCCAAGCCTGTCCAAAATCAAAGCAGATGGATGGTGTAAGTGGGACTCCTGCTCAGCAACCCCTGTCTAGAACATAATACTCAGCTACCCCTGCTAAGTGAGTTCCTACTAGTTAACATGAAGAACTGTCCATGTTCTAAAATCCACTCAGGCAAAAGTATAAAACAACCTGCAAATGGGCTGCTGGGGGTGAAAAAGCTAAAGCGAATAGACCTTGGAGTGAAGAGGTGAGCCATTTTGTCTGTATCCTGCTAGCCTCTGACATCACTTAACTGATGAGGAATCCTTTTCCAGTACATTTGATCAATGTTAAGAGGGAGAACTAAAGGTTTTTGGATGCAAATACAGCAGATTTTCACAATAAAAGCACATTTGTTACCTTCCATTCTTGTCTAAAATACCTAGAGCAGATGCAGAATATTGTTGATTCATACTACCCGCTTAAGCAATAACAACTGAGTCACAGGGCATTTCCTAGGGATTAATGAGTAGCTGGGAGAGTTGATGGCCCAAAGCAAACTGGAGGGCCATTAACCCCAGCCAGCCATTAATTCCCTGGGAAATGCCCTATGCCTCAACTGTTATTTGCTGCTGTGACCTCCATCCTCTTCTTTATACCGTTATACAGAGGAAAAAAAAGATGTTGAGCAGGGATGATGCTAGATGCTGCTCCTGCCAGAGATGAGTATTTCTCAGCCCAGGGAATTCCTGGCCAGGCCAGGAGACACTAGCAGCACATTGTGCTCAGCTGTGCTCATGTGCTGCAGCTGTCAATCAAGAAATAGTTTTCTAGAATTTTGCTGGAAAAGTGCTTGTCTGTCCAAAATGCACAGATAGCAATGAAGTAAATTCTGTTTTGAAAGATAAGGTATGAGCCACCAGGAGTGCAATGGTCAGTGCTCTAAGAGCTGGGCAAGGACCACAGAGCCCACCACATTGAAGTGCAACAAGCTTTACAGAAGAACACCCTTAGAATTAGTTCTTCTTTCTCCTGTGCATGTCCCCTATGTCTAGAGTCTCAGAAAGAGCAAGGAGATGGGGACATCTTCCTGCTCTAAAGCCAAATGCAGCAGCAATGGTAGTAGAAGAGATGCATAGCATCTTACTTGCTGCATGATACAGAATACGTGCCACGCTAGGTAATACTAGCTGGAAGACAATTGCTCCTATAGGGCATGTAATGCCATGGGTCACATGCTAACCTGCTGCACGTGTTCATTCACAACAGAGCAGTTTCTGCCCTCCCCTTTAAGCCCCACCGTTCTCCTGGGACACCACCCTGGCACAGCAAAATCCTTAGGTTGAAAACCTCTTAGAGCAGCTGTGGCTGGTTCCCTTCCCCTCTAAGTGCTTGAGCTCAAAATACCCTCCTCCATCTGGAGAATGAGGTTTCCAGGTCATTTTAATGCAGCTTGCTGTTTTTGAGAGCACAAACTTTGTGCCAATTCACAACCTGCCTAACTTGAATTAAATTAGTAGGGCTATGCAGAACACAAGCCACTGCCTTCCCTACCCTCCTTGGTAGTGGACATAGCTGACAAAAAACCCAATCACTTAAAAACTAAACAACATTACATGAAATAAAGACTTCAAAGATAAACATATTTAAATGAAATGTGAAATTAAAACAAATCATATCAAGGCTTAAAATTATATCATTTATTTAAATAACATTCAGCAACATATTGTTACTGCTGAAGTTCTAGACAGGTGAACTAGGTGGGTTACCTGGGACAAGCATTTGCTGAAGCAGAAAACCAGATTTGGAAGCAGTAGGCTTTTGCACATACAGAATATTTAAGTACTTTATTTTATTCAGTCAATTCTATTCAACAAGTGCATTTCAAGTTGAGAAACCCTAGAGAAGTTTTTTAAAAAAAAAAAAGGGACGACTTGTTTTTTCCTTCTCCAATCTATGAATAAAAATAAGTTTTGCAATAGCTTGGCTATGACTTACTTCAGTGACTGATAACTTACTTCCAGTTATTTACTTGTAAACTTAGAAAAAAATGTCTGTTTTTTAAATTTTCTCATGAGATATCACTTAAGGTAGTTTATTTAAGTAACAAAAAGAGTATTAGGCTATTCTGGGAAATTTTGATTGAATTCTAGTTTTCATGCAAACATAGGTTCATAAAACCAAGAAAACAAATCTGCAAATAAATGAACCATCTTTCATTTTCCAATTAAAAATATGACAAAACTAAGAATCTGATAAAGTGATTCTTAATTTATCATCATAATGCATTGCAACAGGCTGCCCAGGGAAGTGGTTGAGTCACCATCCCCGGAGGTATTTAAAAGACATGTAGATGTGGCACTTAGGGACATGGTTTAGTTGTAGAATTGGCAATGTTAGTTTAATGGTTGGACTCAATGATATTAAGGGTCTTTTCCAACCTAAATGGCTCTATGATTCTATTATAAATGTGCATAGATAAATACCTTTTGTTAACAAGAAGAAAGACCTCCTCACTGAGTACTTCCTCTTTTTATAAATCAAGGTGTTCTAATGGTTACCAACCCATGAAAACTAACTTTTCTTTTAAAAAATAACTAGCATAACTGACAACTGCAAAAAGAGATAAAATCTATTATTTAAACCAAGATTTCCTGCTTGGAGATTTAAATCTCAATTTAAACCAGTTCGCTGTGGGTGTTGGAGTTGGCTTACAGCCTTCAAATAATTGTAGGGAAGAAAGAAAACTGCTGAGACACACGCTATAAATATTTGCTGGTATCTGAAACTGCAGCGATGTCTTTACATTCCGAACCTCTGGGTTATCAGCATTAAAATACTGGGTAATGCCTCTGAATTGCACTGAAGTAAGTGACTGAAGGCTAAGGAAAGCCACAGCAATTGGTACTTGACTATTTTAACATTGACCTAAAATGGTGAGCATAGCTTTAGAACACTGTTTAACAATCAATTTATTGGTCAGTTACTTTCCACATTAATCTTTTAGTATAGGACAGATCCTGTGATCCCAAAGTTTCATGGGCAGCAGGTAACGTCCAAATCATGGCACCAGCATACATTAGAATTGCTTCAGGACAGCAAATAGAAAAGAAGAGAAGCAGAACCGTACACCATAAAAGAAAAGTATGGTTACAGGCACAGGCAGCTAGAGAAACCTGCAAAATGACAGTTCATAAAGCATACCTATATAAAGACTGAAAACCGGCACTGGTAAAGTAAGGTGGTGTAATCTGTGCCTTTCCATTTTCTTCAGTTCCTGGTGAGTTGACTCCAAAGAACAGTATTTTCTTCTCTCTTGGCTATGCCAGCAGTCTCTAAATCCACACAGACAGAAACACACCTACAGCTGGTGTACATGCTCAGAAAGAGCTTCTCAGTTTATCCAGTTGCTTGAGAGCTTAGCCTGAATGCTTTGGATGGTTGGTGCTACACCCTACATCTGTATTTGTCGGCTTTTTAAAAGCATCACGTCTTACTGTGGTTCCCAAACAAATCTTTGTCAGTGGTCTAAAAAAGTCAAATGTTGACTTTTCTATCTGCTACAGGCACTTTCAAATCCAATTCAAGAATGGCTGGTATCCATTTAACTTAAGACAGCAATCATGTAGATTAAAAAATTTATTACTATGAGTTGTTTCAAAAACAATTTAAGGGTTCATCTGCACTTACTTTCAAGTGGTGTAAGACCAGATGGAATTTACCAGCTGCATGGGTTTAAAAGAGATACAACATCAATGCTACCTGGTGTAATGCTTAATCTCAGTCTTGTGATGGTGAAAGTCTTCACAATGCTTTCCCTTGCTTCCCAGTTTCCCCCAGTTAATGTAAGAGTCCTGCAAAGCAGTACATTCTCCTAACTGGAGACATAGTTGTGTTGGTATTCAGATGTGGTTTGTTCTGGTAGAAATGCTCCCTTGCGGGACAAGGGAACACTCTGCCACTTCAATATTTACATGTAACTACATATATAATGGTATTTTTTACAGATATGACAACACTGGTGAGAAGTCACCCTCACAACTGACATCGTTACTTGTGTGCAACTTTTAAGCTCTGACAAGGGCAAAGAATGACCACATCCAGTCAAATACTAATTTAAACTAAAAAGTCAAATCAGTAGTTTCAGTGGGAGAGAAAGATTTAGGTACTTCTGAGCAAAGCCCTTCCAATGAAGCAGCCCTTTCCTCCTCTTCCTCCTCCAGGTCTCCTGATCACTTACAAAAAGAAACTAGTTGTGTATGATGCTTGAAGTGCCGTTTGTGAGCAAGCAGTCAGTAACAGTTAAGGAATATGGTATCTGCCAGAGAGCACTCCATCTCACAACACTAAATCTGCTTTTCTCAAAATTAGATGGCAATCTGACTGTGGCTGGACCGAATGTTAGGTATACAGTAACATTTGTATTACCCCATTCACCGTGGAAGGAGAGATAAACTCTTTCATCCTTGCCTTTACATTGAAGCTTTGACAACTGTGGTACAGAAGCGATAGCTTCTTTGTGTGTGTAAAGAAATGGAATAATTGTTGATACACAGCTTAATCAAGAAAAGAGCAATCTTTCTTTTTAAAGATTCTGCACTGCTTGCAGACATTTTATCAGTCCTACAAAACCATTCTCTGCTGTAACTAAATATTATCCATTTTACAAATGGGCATGCTGTGATATAGGAAGAGACTCCGTCACACAGCCACTGGTAACAGATGACACTTCAGTTTTGACACATGGGTATTATCATAACCATTAGACAAGGCTACCATCTTAGGAATGCAGAGGTACATTTGCAAAGGGTTTTGAAAATACAGCACTCATTTGACGTCACAGCTGAAGTCAATTAGATTTCCTTAAGGTCAATAAACCCCAGAGCATCTCATAGGCTGCAGCCCATATTCATTGCTCTGGAGCTCCTCAGAAAGGCAGGTGGACTGTGCGTGAGAAATGGATCTTCCCACTTTTCAGGTTTGCAGGAGGACTCAGTGGAATGGACAAACATGTTACTATTTGATGGGATCCACTTGGCTGGAAAAGACTTCTTTCCCCAAGGCTTCTCTTTACAGCAATCTGCCTTGGCTGTGGAAGTCTGGAGGAAGCTTTGGAGCTTATCTATGCTGCTGCTTGACTGCAGCACAGTGAAGTAGGCTTTCCAAGCCTTAGAGAAACATGCTGATCAGAAGTCCTTTACCAGGCACTCAGAGCCCAGGTGACAGTGCTAACCCTCTGGGCCACCTCTACACTTTACCTGTTACGAAATTTCAATCCTTCATCACTTGTGATGAAATAGAAACCAGAGGGTGGACACACAATGAGCATTTTTGAGAGCCCTCCTTATGTGATAGTTTACCCTGTGATGGCTTAAATACAGACCAGAATGAATGCTCAAATCAAAGCACAAACTTCTTTGGCCTCAGGGTAAGAAAAGCATTTCAAACATTGCTGGCCTCAAGGTACAAACCCAAATATTTGCTAAAAAACAGAGAGTTGGCTTTTCTAAGGCAATGCCTTATTGCTGCTTCTCTGGAAGGCTTTCTCTGCTTCCCACCCTTCAGGAAGAACATAGGCAAGGACTAGGACCACAGCCTCTACCTCCTGTTCCCTCTGCTCCTGTAGAATGATCACCTCAGCTCCACAGCTGTCAGCCAACACTGAGAAGCAAAAGGAATGCAAGATGAGAGAAAAACTATCCTAGGTAGCTTACATTGCTCTCATGCACTTAGGTCACTACACAGACCTCAAGGAAACACTGATTTCATCACAGCTATCACAGGATCAGGAAGCTTGCTGATACTATAGCTTCTCTGTGCCTGGCACAGCACCCCCTCTTACTTGGTGAGAGGGAATGTGGCTTGCAAGGTGTTAAGAATGTAAGAATGTGATTAAACAATCACCACCACCTCTTTAGCTCCTAGTCCAGTTAAGACAAGGGATGGACAGGATTAGGCAAGACACAGATTCGGGAGTGGTTTGTTGGTTTTTTTGTGTCATCTTTTAGAACTTACTCTAGCCTTTGCTCAAGTTAACCTCTCCCTATCCCCCTACATATTGTACAATCTACCTGCTGGGAACTTACCCTACCAGTGCAGTGTCAAGTCTTCTTCTTGGCACCTTGGCATGGTTTTAGGCTCAAGCTTAGCAGCAGACTGCCCATTAACTCATGATTTAATGCTGTTCCCTCATGGTTGGCAGCAAAGTCAGGGAGTCAGGGAGCAAAGGAAACCCTTGCCACAGTTTGTTGACCATTTCCTTCAGCCTCAGTGCCAATGCAAGCAGCCCCTGCACCTTGCTGCATGCCCCTATACCATGCTACATCTTGACTGTGCTAGAACAGCTACTCACGGGGCCATGCTACGAACCAGACTGAAGAATGGTTATGAGTTAAAAATAACCAATGCAACAAAAAAATTAGCGATTTTTGACTTAGAATGGTTCCCTGACCCAGCCGAGCCACCACACATCAAACTGTTACAGGTTGGCCAGGCTACACCTTTCACATGGTAACCTGAGATGTGATGTGGATTTTGTATTCCATCAGAGACCGAGGCACTGCAAGGAGGTGCAGATGGTCCTGCCAAAAGCCAAGCAGTTAACAGAATCTGAGCATCTGATACCTAAGACGTGTCCCATGGGCGCCACAGCTTGCCAGACAGACTGAAATTAATGTCACAGTGAACTAAGTGGCAACGGGTCCTCCTCCTTCACCAAGTGCAAACCAAGCATTTCAGATCAGGAATATCCAAACTTTTTGAGAGGAATTTTTGAAATTAAACATTACAAATTGAAATATTTTAGGACATTCCATCTCATAGAGAAATCAATTTCAGTTCAGTTTTCAACCTGAGTCCAAATGAAAAGATTTTAAACATCTGAATAAAATTGAGCAAAAAGTCTTATTTTCAGTGAAGCAAGGATTATATTTATACCATGTATAAATTATATCAAAGACAAGTAGGGTTTGCACAATATACAATGCACAAAGAGGACAAAAATACAAGGATCAAACAGGTATCATTTTTACACAAATCTCCTGTAAATGAAATAAAATACCATAGCAAAATATAATAACTTTAACAATTACTATACAATATATCATCATGCCATATTGTCCTACAATGTACACATAACAATTTAAAAATTGCACATATGCATATAAAATATTCACGACCTGCTCCTCTGATACTTAAGTATAATTCTAGTATTATTTTAATCATAAACATTCTGAAGTAGCTTTAGGGGAAGACTCCAGAATATGAGAAATGTTGAAGCAATAACTTAATTTCAAGAAAAGTGTATGTAAAGGGATTGGTTGTCAGTGGAAGGTAAAAAAGGCTTTTGTTAATTTGGCCTTTTAAAAGTGCTTTTTAAAGAAACAAATACATTTGACTGTTGTTGCCAGTGACAGAAAGTCCCAAATATATTATAAAAACCCAGAAATATCTCCACCAAAAGAAAGACTTTCTTCTTTCTGTAACATATCTTGCCATTGTCTTGATCAAAAGTCTACTACTCACAGATATAAATGGTTTGTATCGCAATTATTAATGCTATATAAGGATTTCTAATAATAAATCCATATGACTATATAGATACAGTTGCTACGCCATGAACATACACTGAACAGTCAACAGAGTATTGGGGGAGAAGCCACCAAAAAAAGAAGTTACAGCAGGTGAGAAGAAGTTGAGAAGAATTTCTGGATGAATTATGGATTTACAGAAAATAGGACTGAGGAAAAGTCCAGGAGGCAAAACTACAAACATCTCTGACTTTTTTTTTTTTTATTCTCTCTTTTAAGACCTACCTCCCTAAGTAATCTACCATTAACGCTTCCTTACCATGAGGCTGGGAGGAAGTCTCTGCTGCGGTTTCAAACCCTTACATCCTGTCTGCCCCAGCCCAGAGCTGGTGAACAAACTGTTCTTTTTTCCTCTTTGCAACAGACTTTACCACGAGATTCAGGGAGCAATTTAAAGCTGAAAAGGAGGAAGTTATCACGGAGCCTTAAAAGGTTACATGGGACAAAGCTTTGGGAGCAGAATAGCTGAATGTTATTTATCCAAAATAAACAAAATTACCTTGGATGAAAAGCACTGTGAGTTACTGAAGGAATGAGTCGGGGAAATAGCAAAGAATCAGAAAGAAGTAAGATCCAAGATTTCATGAAACAACTTAAAAATGGATTATGTGAGGCAGGTGAAGCAAGTATTTCCTGAGCAAGAACAGGGACACAATGGCATGCTGAAGCCTTTGCTAGAAGTGAGCTGTCCTTTTTAATATTAATGATTTCTTTTTTTCTCTTTGGTGTGCTTGGAATAAAATGACCTGGGATACATGCACAGCATCTGCTTCCCCGCGTTGTGCTCAGATGCAATGGGAGAGTAAACAATTAACCAAACTCGATGCAAACGAGAGGCAAACATTTACCTTTACAAAAACCCTGTCTGCAGGCCTGGGCTTGGAAATCTCTGCATTTACTAGATCTATGGAAATGACTCATTTTTATGGTAACTACTCAGTGATGTTCACTGGACAGTTTCTTACCTAAAACACATGTGCCCAGAAAAATGCTTTTTTATCAAAAAAACCTGCTTTAGCAGAGCCTGCAATAGGTAGGACTGCAATAAATAAATTAATGGTATACAGTCCTAGTAATAAATACTGGCTTATGAAAAAGATGCCACACATCTTATCTCTCAAGCTCTCTGAATTATGTATTTCTTTGTAACATTCAGGGAACTCCTGGGAACTGATCCTTACATGGGGAGGGCAATGTGAGGAACCCACGTGGCACAGCTTTTTCACTCAGGGTCTTTTGCACTGGGAGGATAATCCTTGCAAACTCTCGAGCTCAGAGCCTATAACCAATTGCTTGCCACTGTTATTACTACGTTTTTGTGATCTGCTCTGAGAAAACACTGATTCCTGCAGCACAACTCCAGTGGTGCCCAAGTTCACCTATATACAGGACCACGGAGTCAAATGCAGAGACCAAATCCTGTCCAGGGCTCAGGACTGAGATTTTGAGTTGTCCGTTCTTCCCCTCCCAGCAACATTTAATTCTCACAGAAGCTGCATAAACTGAACTTGAGGAAACTACACCTCCACATTTGCCTGGATTTCCTCCTCTCTTCCTCCCTGTGGGTGTCACAAAAAGCTTAAAATAGCTTGTGACTTGCGGCACTTTTCCTGTATCTATTGCAGATATTTGAAAAGGGTAGAGGGAGGTAGGTTAAGATCTGAGGTAGTATTTATAAGCCTAGGGAAATCATTATAACGGTGCTAATCTAGCTCAGGACCAGCCACCTCTTGGACCCAGAGGTCAGAATTTTAATTCCACAGCGTCTCCTGATTTTGCTGTTTCAGAAATGCATATCATGTTAAGAAATTAGGAAGCTGTGTCTCCTTTTGTCTCAAGGGATTTGGCTTTGTTCACCATTCTGGCAGCCCTCTCTGTCCTTCAAATTAAAAACCCCTCTCATACCTGTCACTGTTTTTAGTGTGTGTTTTTGAAGGAAGAACTCTGTCTACATTGAACAGATCCCCAAAGACAATCTCCAGTGCAGACACATAGTGACATATGAAAATGAATGTAATGCTCTGAACGCTGTGCCTCTGCTTCATAGGCCAATTCTGCCAATCTACTACAATTTGTGATTCACAAAAGTAGACCTTGTCCTTAGACACAGAACTCTAATTCCTCTCTTCCCTGTGCCAACCGACTGAAACACTAATTCTTAAGGAACATAATATTGCCCATTTGCTGACATAAAAGGCTCCTGGTATGAAAAAAGCAGCTTTTCCTCTATTGCCCTGTGGTGGGAAGCAGACTTGCACAGCAAGGTGATGTATTATTAGAACCAGAGAAATTCACGAAATTCCTTCATGAGATTGAAATAAATTCTGTTCCGTTTGTAACCGTGTTTGCTATTTTTGTTAAACTGCCCCCTCTCAGGTCCTATCCCAAGAAGAAATCCTGTCAAGAAGGATTAATTTTGGCCAATTCTCTTTCAAAGAGTCACAATCAATAATCTCTCTTGTAGAAGGCAACCTTCGGGAACACAATAAAGGATGTTAATGGTAGTTCCTATGGACATCTCACTTTCTCTAAAGGCAACAAATGAAATATTAAAAACTAAGTAGCATTTAAACGAGTCACTCACCACGAAGTCTGTCTCAAAGCACACAGACTAATCAAAACCAGAGCAACACAAGGGACCCTAGCTTTATGAAAATAATCTTTTCTCCTGTATCATCAATTTCATAAAAGGCCTTCAAAATCCATAAGACTAACACTGTTTCTCACTTACAGAGAGAGAAAAAAAAAAGTGTGTGAGCATTTCAAGCTTTTTAAAGGCAGTAATGTAGCAAATTGTAGCCTTGTATAACTCCATTTAAGTAAGCCAAGTTAAATACATACGGCCTACAAGGTTGCGGGATGGGAATTTGGTAGGCTCTAGGAAGTCAGAAACATTACAATCTCCTTACTATCACCTGTAAGTGGGATATCACACCACATTTTTTCAGCACTAAGTGGCTTATCAATAGACTCTCAAAGACGAGCTTCAGACTTTGTTACACACCCTGAGAACCTTTACTTTGAAACAATGCATGCTGTTTATCAGTCAGCACCATAAGCATGTATACAAATATATATCTGTGTTTTTGTTGAGAAAGCATAAACTGAAACATCCCATAATACCTTTCCTGCCAATATCCGCCTATGACATTATTATGCACTTTGTGCAAAATTGGGTAGGTCTGTGATCTGTCAGGTATTAGAAGTAATAGTTGGGGTTGTCTGCCTCTGCAGCTGTGAACAATGACAGAAGGAGGTGCTGGTGATGCTGGCTCTCAGTAATTAGGCCATACATAAGACACGCTGCAGCAAACTGCCTTTTGCTCTCCTCATTCTCTCCTCATTCCCTCCTCACCCCAGAGAGAAAACACTGAGCTTCACTGCATCAGTAGCAGGCCTGTCTCCTCATTTCAGGAGTGAAGGCAAGATCTTACCTGTCACAGTTGGTGCAGCATTGGCAGCCACACAACGAAGATCAACCAGAGCCAAATCGTGTCTTTTACTAGACAGTGAGGCACCACAGATCCTCCTCCCTTTTACCTCAAACAGATGGCAATGACTTTTCCTTCTCTCTGTTACCCTTTGCTCCTGGTTGACCTGCACGAGTTTCTCTGCATATGACCTCTGTATTGTCCACGCTGCGTTCAGCTCACTAAAACTGCAGGCAGAAAAGCAAAGAACTACCCAAACAACCAAAAGGGATAGCAGCCTCCAGCAAGAGTCCCTCCCACGCAGCACATCAAGTGCATCAAGCGCTGGAGAGCCAGTGTTGCACCGCATTTGTCAGCCAGAACAGGACTTTAAATACTCCAGATAGCTTCACTGAGACTACAGCTAGCTACAATTTCATTATAACAAGTAATATATATATATATATAAATAAATATATATATCTCCTGCAGTCCCATAGTTGTGAAAATCGTTCCTATGCAACTATACTCTGGCATCTCCATTTAGCTGGGCTTCTAGCCTTTTCATTGTGAGGAGAACTGAAAACCTGTAAGCTGAATGCAAACTGAGACAGCATCACTGCCAGAACCTGCAGGAAACCATCAGCCTGCAAGGCAACCTGTCCTTCTCCCCTTCCCGGAGTCTACAGGACCACAGCTGTTGGTGGCTGCCCCCAAGTGTGGCCGCGACTGAGCACGGTGTGCTCTCCCAGCCTCCGCTTGCCCCGTGTGGGTCTGTGTCACAGGCAAACCATGGGAGATGTGCAGAGCACTGCAGGCAGCCCAGAGGCAGCCTGCCTGGGATATGTCCACCAGGGTAACAGGCCTCCAACAGCTGGGGATACAGTGCTGCAGGGCATCCTCCCACCCCTCCAGAGGCTATATTTCCAGCTTAACCCTCCGCACTGACAGGTAGATCTGAACAGGTGAGCTTGCACAGGGTCCCTTTCAAGAGGCAGAAAAGATATACACAGTGAGTCCAGAGGCCATGCAGTATGCACCTTGCCCAGTTTGGCACCGAGCTCGCCACCCTGACAGAGCTCGCTGCTGGGAGGCACTGGGGCCTGCCAGGTCCTTCCCATAGCTCCCTCCTCGTATCTACTTGTGGGCACTAATTGCTTTGCAGCGTGTGCACTGCAAGGCTGTGTAGCCTCAAGCAAGAAAGCCGGAGTCCACTTTGTCACAAATATCAAGAGCAACCAAAAGCTTGGGATAGCAAATTTCCTTGCCTTGAGGTTAGTGCGGCAGCTCTGTATCACCTGGAGAGCAGCGTTGTCCTAAAGACAGCTATGAGCTTCCCACTTCCCCAGCATATATGAGGAACATGTGGAGAACATTGACAAGCCCAAACCTGAAAGTCAGGGACATGCATTGCTGAGAACAGGTACACATTCTCCCTTCTCAAGGCATGGGGCTCTTCAGATGGGCACAGAGAATGAATCCTCGTGTTCTCCACTGTTTCTGAAGGAGGGAAAGGGAAGCTTCGCCCCATTCCAGCAAGCAAATTAATTTACTGGACTCCTATGTCACCTGTTGGAATTGGGAAATAATTATTTTCCTAGGACACCTGACTGCAGAACTTACATTCCTTTTAAGCCTAAGCATGAAAATGTCTACTAGTGTTCAAAGCAGAACTAACCAGAAACAAATTCTTTGACATCAGCTTCTCACTGACAAACTGTGGACCAAAAACTATTCACAGGAATCCTTCTGTTGGGACATTTTCAACAGAAACACTTCATATTTGACTGGAATGGAAGCAGACCTCATCCTTTCCATCCAACTAATTAAACAGGCCAAGAACATATCAACCATATCAAGAGCATGGGCACAAGGTTGCTTTTTTAAAAATAATTTTAAATAAACTCATTGCTAGTAAGGATATGGAAACAAAACATTCTATTATCACAAACATCAGAAGGAAATGCAAAATCAACACACAGCAAATACTCTAGTATAGCTTTCCAGGTCCAGTCTGAATGAGGTTGGAGACGATACCAAATGGGCTGTGTCCCTCAAGTATTTGTACATGCATTCAAACAGTAAAGCAAGCAAGGAATCTGACTATATATTCTTTGCTGATACTAGACAAGCTGATCAATCGCGGTGAAAACTCATTCATAATCAGACGTTTGAGATTGCTGCAAAGATGCGCAGGGCTCTTTAAGCATGTCCTGACCTTACCTGCATACCTAGCATTACGCACATTCTTAATTTTAAGCATGGGAATAATTAATTTAATATGAAATATTTCTGTGAGTATTTGCAGGACTGGATCCTAACTCTGAGCTGGTCTTCACAAAGATATTCAGGAAAATTAATCCAAATTAACTAAAGGCTTAATTTAAAGCAGATTAGTTAAAGCATATTTAACCCTGTAAAGACTTTTCAAAATTAAAGTAGTCTTAATTCAGCTTTGTATAAAGCTTAATCCATTTTCAATTTACACTTTAAGTGAATTTGGACTAATTAAGTTGAATCTCCTATGTAAATGAGCCTGAGGTCCTAATTCAGAACTGTGTCCAAGCACAGGTATAAAACTATCCCTATTCATAAAAACATATCCTTGAAATCAGCTGTTTTCAATAAGATGCACAAAGGTTCTTAAATATTTTCTCTTAACTATTTTGTATTCTTAAACTATTTGAGAATTATAGTTTGATGCTAAGAAAAAATCATAGCCCAAAGGGCTAAAAGGCAGATAACTGTATTTTATTTACTGTTCTCTAGATGATACCAGTTTCTCCAGTGTGTGTACAAGAAATCTTCAATCATTGTTTTCTGTTAGGAAATCTCTGATTGACACAGAATTAAAAACTGGTTCTTCAGGCTGGAATTATTTTTTCCTTAGAAGGTGAAAAGAAGATTAACCCTTCGTTTTCTGGGAAGACTTCTTAATGGAGTGTTGTTTTCTCAACTCAAACTGGTAAAGCACCCTATCTGTTAATTTCAGCAATTGCATTTATCTAGGATTTTACATCTCAGATTTTGCAACTCTTCTTTTAAATCTCACCTCCATGGAAGCATACTCAAAGTGTTTGAATCTGTATTATTTTCTTGCTGGATATGCAGCAAGAAACTGAGAAAAAACCAAGCTTTATAACAAGGTTTGAATAAGTATTTCTGAATAAGTTTGAAGAGAGGTAAAACTAGCAGTGTAGCATCAAAGGTATGTTAAGTGACAAGTTTTCTGCTGGCTACATAAGGTGAACTAAGAAAAAAACTACCTCCAGAATAAAATTTGCCAACTAAATTAGACATGGAGCCATAAGAGCTATTTACAGAGTCATGGAGTCTCAGCAGACATCCCACATCTGCTTACTTTAAGTGGGTTGGAGAAGTCAGCTCACACATGTTACAGCTCAGCTCCTGATCCATTCAACTTACTGTCCAAATACAAATTCCTTCAGCTCTCCCTGGTACTTCAATAGTCTCACTCACCCAGTGCAACAAAGCACAGGACAGCAATCTCCAAGATGCTAAGGACCAGAGAAGTTACAATGTGCTGTATCCTAACACAGAGAACCAATACAATATTTCCTTCTTCTTTCACTAAGACAGTACAGCTTCTGGAAACAAGCTGGCACAGATAGGGCTGACTCACGTATCTTCACCTGATCTTCCTCTACTAGAATGGGTATGGGTGGAAGCAGATTATGTCTGCACCACCACGTACCCACAGTCCACCCAATGCAGTGATACAGTTATGAGTGATGCCCACCTGACGACCACAACAAAACTGAGATTTGACAGCTCTCTACATCAAATTCACCAAGTGCCTGTATTTTGGTTAGTCTTCCCCAGAAAGAAGAGTCCAAACAGATGATTTCGTCATCTTTTTCTAACTCACGAAAGAGAGAGAATTTTATCCTATGTAGGTTCCTCAAACATGTTTATCACTGTTAGCTGAGCACCGTCCAGAAAAAAGGAAGAGGAGCTATTGCAAAGAAATCCAAGGTTGATTACTACCATCCTGCTCACTGACTGACTAATTCCTGCTGCCAGGAACAGCAACTTGTTTGGCCCTCCTTTCTTTTACCATCTTTCCTTCCATTGTTCTTCTACTGTCTGGTGAAGTTACAACTTCCACCCTTCCCACTTCGATAAAAAAGGCAAACAGAAAAGATATTCACCAGAATATACACATGGTTGCCTTCAATAGTGCTTTGTGGAATGGCTGTGCTCGTGAATGTGGCAGTCAGCAGCGTAATGTGGAGGGAGCACTGCTTGTAAATGGAACTTCTTTCTGATTTCACTATCGTTTCCAGAATTTCCATGGCTCACTTTTAGTTGAAGAGATGTTTCTGCCACATGGAGCTAAAAGAGCTTTTTAGATGTGTTTGAAGGCTGTTAGCCACCATCATGTGCCAGCTCTTCTCTCCTTGTGTTCTGTAGCTACTTCACATCAAGCACCAGTGGTCTCTGCACTTGCTGCTCTCCTCTTGATCCAAAAGCTTTTCCTATTCTTCAGTTTGCAGATGTGGTCTGGATGAGGACCAGTACCTAGCTGAGGTGTGTACAGTAAAATAATCACTCCAGACACAGAAAAGCAACTTACGCCATGCACACATTAAGCTGGCAGTGCTTAACTGGCACCCAGATAATAAGCACATCTACTTCACTGCAAAACATGGTCAGGATTTGTAGCCATGAAATGGACTTGATAGCCTTTAAATTCTGTTTTACTGTGCTGGCTTACAGAGATGGCTTGGAGCCGATGTGGCAGCTCATTAACACTCAGTTAACACTTCTCTATATAGCACAGCACTGACTTTTACATTTTCTTATTTTCAGGGGAGCAATGCATGTGGAATTAAAGGGAGGGGTAATAGCTTAAGACACAAAATATTATGAACAAATCAGTTTTAAAAACATAGAAATAAAAAAGCTACAATATACTGAAAGTACCATTTGTGAGTATAGAGTCCAGGAGAAGCATTACTTTTACCTTGCCAAGTTTCCGATGCATATGATTCATTCTGAGAGTCCCAGCTTCAGGTACCAGAGACAGACATCTACAGAGGAGCAGTTTGTTATCTGAGGAAGCATGCATCCAAATCAGCTTCTGTTTTCAACCTTATAGTGGCATCTGTTTTATTTAAAAAACCTATAACTCAGTTTTAACTGTTAGGCTGCAAAACTGGGGAGAGTGCAACTCTCTTTCATGGTGTAGCCTTCAGCCAGAATGATCTTTTCTCACACTAAAGCAGTAAAAGAGGAAGTGAAAATGTCAGGCTGCACTTGATTGCCAGAAAACTGCCTGTTTCCCATAAGAAAAGAGTAATTCCCATGTGAAATGCAGGTCTTGTCTACTAGTTGTCTCAGACCTCAGACAGCACAGTGAGTGTGCAGGAGGTTAACAGGCAGATTATCTTCCAGCCTTCCCACTGCAACATCTGTCTGTGTTAAAGAGCAGCCTTGCACAGCACGTGCTGAAATCCCACTGAGGTTGCTCTCCATCCACATGAACCCCAGCCTAGCAGCCACCAGGGATCTAACAAAGGATCGGCAAGCAACAACCTGCAAAGTGACCAAAGCTAACCAGGGAGGAGGCGGGCATGCTGAAGGTGGCCAGCAGATACAATGACAGCCTACAGCTCCCCAGGGTAACCCCCTCTCCCTGCCTCAATGACTTTTATCAGACAGCCTCTCCTGGAGTGCTCAGCAGAAACAAAAGCTGCTTCTCTCCGCACAGGGCTTTGCCAGGCAACATTTCCACTCTTCCCCCATCCAGGTTGAGCCTGCCAGGAGAGAGCTGAACTTTTCTGGCAGAAGGAGGTACCCTCACACTCCCCAACACCTGCAGGAGGTCATGAGTCTTTTAAAGGTCTGTTTCTTGCTAATCCAGGCACCCTGTGGACACCAGGGGCCTGAGTGAGCTGCACAACAGGATGCCCCGCAGAGCTACCGAACTAGTTTTAAGAGAGCCAGCGCGGTAGCAGAGGAAGCGTAGCTACATTACTGCACGGCTCCACCTGGCCCAATTAGCCCCACTGGAAACCACTTTGGGTGTCTTTGTGTGGCCTTGCATTGTGCCAAGTAAACAAATACATACCACACATTTGCAAAGACAGCCTTTACAACTACACCAGAAATGTTCATGCACAGATTGAATCATTAAGCAGATTTCAGCTGGCTGGCTGTGCATGAACTCTGGCGTTTCGCACATGGAGGATGGCAGGCAGCAACTGAAGAAGCAGCTCCTGGCCTCTGACAGGGGCTCATCTCACAATGAACCAGTCCCACCTGTGGAAGCTAAAGGGCGCTGATCTTTCTTTTGGAAATGTGATTGACAATGGAGATGGAAAGCAGTAGAAAAAGCAGTGAAAGATGATAAATTCAGACAGAATTATCTTTTTGGTTAGTGACCAAGAGGAATGCCTCCGTGTAATGCAATGAATTCCTCTTTGGTGGAGGGGCAGATGGGACAAAGCCCAGCCTGATGCAACCTGGGGTTTTGCTTGTATTTGCAAATGAAGTAACTATAAAGAGGACTTTTAATGACCTCTACTCTTCTCTTTTCCTTTCTCCCTGGATAGCCCTAAAAACATTCAGCTGCAGGCATCTTTCTAGTTGATCAGTCAGTGCTGGGTATCTTGAGCACTTTCTTCCCAGGTATTTGATAAACTGTAATTCATCATAATACCACCTTTGGTTTTATTTTTTTCAGATCTACCACTAATCCAGTGGGGTATATTCCATCCTCGAAAAGCAGTAAAATCCTTCATATTTTTAACCAATAAATATTAAATGACACCTTATTTTTTAATATTACATCACTTATATATTCAAAAACTGATTTCAAGTATTGATCCAGATGTAAGTTAGAAATTTAACATCTCCATATTCTACATTCTCCTCTAATTCTCACCTTATCAGCTGGACATTGGAGGCTCAGAGTTTCCAGCAGGAAGAAAAAACATTTTACTTCCCCCAACCATAGAAAAAGCGAAGTAATTTCACAGAACATTTTACTTGAAAAATCCAGCTTTGCATCTCCTTTCACACTCCAGAACACCCCAGATCAGAAACAGAAAATACTTAGGGCCTCATAAATTGGCAAAATATGACTCTGTTACAGCAAAATAAAAAAGTGCACCTTACCACAGGAAGGATCTCCCCCATTTAATACTGTGTCCCTGGCCAGACTCCTTTTCATAAATAGCTGAATTATCTTATATGATACCTCATCACTCCTGTCTCCCTCTCACAAAGAAGTTATAAGCAACTTAGGCTATGTAGAATGGAAAATTGCAACCCCAACTGTTAAAGTTTGGTTAAAAGGTCTGAAAAATGTTACAGTGGAAGGTGTCAAGTGAGCTTAAGTCAGAGAGTTACTACCTGCTTCACCTGTAATGTCTTCATTATTGGAGCCTTGGAAATTACAGTGATAGCTGCTACTAAAACACCTCAGACTAATATCCCTACATTAATCTCTTTTTGTGATATTGGAAAAATGCCTGTAAGCTAATAAGTGCTCAGCACATGGGAGGATCAGATTTGATATAAGTGAACTATTTTTTCTGGGGCTTTGGCAATTAGCTACATACATAAGAAGCAGAAAATAGGACAAAACCAGCAAAGTAATATGAAAGCATGTGATTTATTAAAAGACTTACAGCTGAAGAATATGAATGCCCCCTTTTTGTCTCTGTATGTGATGTACCAGCCCCTCTTGCATAGCTCTTTGAAGGCAGAGAATCCAGAAGTAACAGCTGAATTCTCAAATCAAAAGGCCAATGAGCTGGAATATTCCCCTCAAAAGAGATGATGGTGGCTTTATTGAAATTACTTTCCAAGAAGTGGCTGGCTCCCAGAGCATGGTGGGGGAGCCAGCCATCTCTTGGAACAGATTTGACATAAATGAGGAATAATCCAAGGCTGTGTCCATGCCAGACAGGCCTCTTGTCATCAGCCTATGCACTGCTGGGATGTTTAGCCTCAGGACCCCTGACTCCAGGAACATGGGCTTCCCCCTTGGCCAGTGGCTTCACTTTGGCTCATTCAGAATAAGGAATCAACAGTAGCACAACCAGGATTTTCAAGAAGGTATGTGGTGGGGCATAATGAAAGGGAGCCTGAGCCTTAGGGAAGAGACTACAAGACAGCATTGCTCACTAATGCTGCTAGCAACAAAGCTCTTCCATAGCATCTCCTCTGCTGGGAATGAGCATGATTACCAGCCAAGCTTACATTCCAGTAGGCTGCAGGGGTATTTGAGCAAAAATGCCATCAGATACCCTGAATGGAAGATCACCTTGCTCTTGCCAGTCTGCCCAATGCAGGTGAGCTGCTATATTTACAGATGCCTTGGTATACAGAAAAATGAAATAACTACAAGTAACTGCAAAAGCACCCCACATTTACCCAGTATAAATAAACTTGTAACACATCTTGCACACAAACTGTTTGGGTTCTTTAGCATTCAGTACTGTGGTTCAAGACCTCATAGAACAAAAGAAAACAGCACTTAAAGAACCTTCTGTTTGTTTCACTATACAGTACATACAATACAAACTTTGCATCCAAATCTAGCAGTAACTCTTTATTGCTTTCCATTGTGCAAATTGCCAAGTTGCACATCAACAGTTACCGTAGCATCAGAGAAAGTTGCACATAAGAGGTGGAATTATTTGCAAACTAAGATGAAGTGTTGATGATTGTGTCCTCTCATACAATAAAAGGATATTTCACTGAGCTTCAGGATGTAGAGTAACAGCATGATCCCTCCTGTGATCTTGCTCAGGGAAAGGTCACTTAGCTAGAGAAATTATATTTACTTTTGGAGCATTCAGCTACATAAGCTACCAGCTGGGAAAAAAGTGTCGCTTCTACACCCCCAACGTGAATTGAAGTTATGAAGGGTTAAAAATGAGAAATGGTGGAAGATGGTTCAATCAACTGATCTGTGCCCACTGTTCCAAAAAGAAAGCCCAAATGTTCCCAAAGTAGGGAGGATTCTCCAAAGCATTTAAAGCCATTCTCTATTTCATAGATGAAAAGGTGCGTACACATCCACGTTACCATGGAGAAAACTACATCTTTTTTCTCCCCTACTTGTGCATTTCAGGCTTTGAACTTTAGATTAATACAGGTCATTTTTTACCTTCACCTACCCTTCACCACAACACAGATGTTCCTGAAACAGAAAAGTAAAACCATTTACTAGTGGACCCATAGGGTTAGATTAAAACGCCAAACATTACACTAAAACTCTCAAACCTTTGGCATATTTAAGCCAGCACTGCATTTTTCATGGTACCTATTTTTCTAGCACATTTGGACCAAATTCTGAAGCTGAGCACTCTGGCCAGGTTCTGATACTTTTCACAATGAGTAGTGATTTTCCCTTGAAGAGCCCCAAACTCATAGAATTTGTATGAAGAGAGACAGGAATGTGACACTTTCTAGCATTCAAAATCTGGATTAAAGTTCTTATTTTAGAGGTTTGGTCTAGCCCACAATCCAACTCATTTGGCAGCACTTTTTCTCCTAATTGAGATATATAGTTCAGCACAAATGAAACACACAGTTAAAGAAGGCACTAAAAAGCCTTTTTCCAACAGTTAATTGAAATTAATTTTAAATTAGTAGAAGTCTGATTATAGAATGATGTCATTTGCATGGACTAACTTCATTCTAACATTAGGCTAAGTCAAACGAACAAAGCTAACGAAGGTGAGAAGAGTAGCAGTGTTTTTAGCTGAAATTAATACTTTCAGCACTGTATGTTAAAATAGGCAATAATCTCCAAATCTTTACTTTGATACGTGCTTTATTTCCATATGCACACTAGTGGCAGGACATCAATTAATTAGTAAAATGAAAAGAAAGATCTCTAAGGCAATATTAGTATTTAAAAATTCAAACATCATTGTTCCTTACGCTGTCGTCTTTAATCTTAAGTTTTGCTTTTGGAAACTGAACCTAACTTCTCCAACTCATATATTGCTCGGAGCTCCCTGATGCTAATCTGACTGCTATTCTATAAGGGTTCCAAAAAAGTGAGAACACTTCAAGTATAAAAACAGTACAGAAAGGAGACTATGCAAAATGGTATTTTCTCATTCCTTACGCACCAAAACAGCAAGGGATCTTCATGGCTGCAGTGCACACTGTGATTCCCCAGCTGCTCCCAAGGGAGCTCTCAGGGAACACCACGAATGCATCCCTGCCCCACTGCCCACAGAAGCCAGGGCTTATGTAGGGCTCGGGGAGGGAGCTTCTGTATCTCCCCTTCACACATAGTCAAGGCATCGCCAGGGTGCTCATTCAGAGCCAGAATTTAACACTTGCCCTTGGATCCCATGGTTTAGATGTAGTCTCTCTCTATCCACTTTATAGACAAGAGCAGCTGCTCACCACTACACCCCCAATCCACTTGAGAAAACTCTGATCTGAGAAAATGAGCTGACTTCTGTCCCAAGTCCTGCTTTATCAGTAAAATTTTCTGTTAATTACATTGGAGCAGAAAAGATCTCATGAATTGTTCAATTTGAGGTCCTTTATTATAGAAACTACATCACAAAATCTCTTTCATAAAATTACCAAGCACAGTCTAATAATAAGCTGCTTGCCACCACCACTCTTTCTGGGACATTTTTCTGAAACCTCACTATTTGGATGACTGGAAACCTACTTCTCTTTTTTAGCTTTAATTTATATACCCTTGGGGATTTTTACTACAAGCAATGATAAGCAAGCCAAAAAGAGCTTACTTTAATTCTTGAAACCAGCATGAGCGAAGAAGGAAAGTCATTAGGAGAAGGTAGCTCTTGGGAAGTAAGCAAGTTAGGATTTGAACGTATAAGAGAAAATAAGCATCCGCTGTTTCCATATTCACCAATGAATGGTCTTAACTGAATTTTTTGGACCTGCATAAACTTTCATCTGGTTTGGTTTTATTACCAGGAACAGGGTTCTATTATTTAGAACTGAGGGAAGCTGTACCTCCACCTCTCCTCTCAGCACCTAGCCAAACACACACACTTCAGATTTATGGATACCAAAGAACTGAATGATGTTTATGAGGACCATTATAGAAAAATTTAGATATAATCCAGCCTAGAAAATGTTCTGCTTAGAAATGTTGATTATTTATTTACAATAGAAAGGGCCATGTGCTTTCACAGATTAAACCCACCATTTTCTACCCAATTCTAGCTGCAAGCAGGAAAGGATACAGAATCTTGAATTTAAGTTCAATTTCAGAGTTGACAAATGACTCAGCCTGCATGCTCACACCAGTCCCTTATTCTCTTTCTGTCTCCATTTCCTCATCTTTAAAATATGGGTAATAATAAATACTTCTGTATCCCTTGAGTGTATCTTAAGCTTAATTAATTCAATGCTTTACGAAGTGCTTTCTGATGCAGAGATGGGAGTGCTACACATATCCAAAGGATTCTATTTTAGACCATTTGTAAATAAATAAAACTGTACTTTTTAGATCTTATTTTTAATACAGAATAGGAATGACCCGGCCTCAAGTGATCTTCTCTCATGGAAAAGGCATTGGAAGCCAGGTCTGCAGCCAGCATTTTCTCCCAGGTCAGTAGTCCTCCCTTGCCTGGGGAATGTGAGAACGTGGCTGCAGGCCAGGCCCCTCATGCACAGAGGGAGGGAATTGGAGCACAAGGACTCTGGCCAGCACTTGCCAACCAAAGCTGCACTTTTCTCATAGAAAGCTAATGGGAAAATGCATGTGCACGCCAACAGGTCTTGCTCAACTGAGAGCTCCGCAGCTGTCCTGCTAGGAAACAAACGTGACACAGGGGCAGCAAATTATATGAGAGCTCAGGGGCCCCTTGTACCTTCAAGGGAGGGGAAGCAGAGGTCAGAAACTTTGGCCGGTCTGGTACTTCACTAGGACTACAGCTCCGCAAATCAGATTGCTTAAGGTAGAACACGATTTCTGGAGCTGATGCTCCACTGCAAAGCCAAAGATGAGAAGCCCAAGATGGGACCAAGTTTTTCAACCAGGGTTAAAGTGGTTATATTTATTTAGCTGCAAATGTGTGTGGAGTAGGGAAGGAACAAGAATTATCAGTCTACTAATTCTTAGTCAGGAAGGGTCTATCACTCTCTAAACCTAAAGTAACCAGGGCAACTAGGATGCTTGCTGGTTTTGCTCCTACACGTTACAGTGAAAATTAATCAGAAGGTGGCTTCTGGCTAGCCATGATGTTTCTTTAAAATGAAAGAATGGTTTCTCATGGACAAAGCATGGCCAAGCGGTTAAGCAGCACGTTTAGACTCAGGAAGCCCAGGGTCCACTCCTTCTCCTACTGGAGGCATAAGATCGGTACTTGTATTTTCTGCAAAGCTCATCACTGGGAATGGAATGTGCCTCACACTATTTTAAGTCACCCCATCTCTATGTCTCAGTCCCCCATGTATAAAATGGGAGACAATAGCAAAGAAGTCTCTCAGGGACTGTGAGATGCTCGGATGCTAAAGAAAGAGAGGCCATATGTGTTCCTAAAATAAGTAACAGCATGGATAGGGCTATTTTGGGACGACAGAGCTGTGCTAGCTTTGCATGCAACTGCCTCCACCACAGCAGAAACGAAATCTATAGGAGTTTAAAAAACCATGTATACACATATACACATGCCTGTATGTTACGTTCCTAAGGTAAATGATTTTGGGTTTTCCACGGCTCAGGTGATAGTATTCAGAAATTCTGGCAGCTACTGAGCTCCACTTTAAGCGGCATAGATAAAGCTATGAGCTAGTGTCAGGTAGCGCAAGAGTTATGGTGTTACCAGTTGGTATAGTTTTAAGGGTGATGGCCAGGGAAAGGGACAGTGGTTTGGTGGTTGCCTGGGGCACCTGGTGTACCCTGGCCACCCACACAGGCAGGGAGAGTAAGGTGAACACCAGTGCCATGTGCCGCACCAGAGTGGTGCAGTGAAGAGCCAGTGATGGTGGTAATGCTGTCTCATTTCAGCAGGCTTCTGGCTGAGGCTCTAAATACCAGAGTTAATCACCTAACGTGCCTAGTGGTGGCTCATGCCCTTCTGCAGGTCTAACTTTTTATACCTACCTCTGAATGATAAAAGATAAAGGCTTTGAAATATATAGGTATAAAATGAAGAGCATGTGGGGCACACATACAGCTTATGGCTGTTTGCCATCATGAAGGTTTCACAAACTTGGTTTTCCTTGTCAGGTACAGCAATGCCCCAGACTGTGCCATAATCCAAGTAGCAGGGAGAAAAGACAACAGACAGGATCACTTGAACTTGTAAACAGACTTTCAGCAACTGGAGATGAGAGCAGGTCACAACAGTTGCTGAATGCATGTCTGGCACCCAGGTACCTCATCACCCAGAAATAGTTTAGGTATTTATTTAGATATGGACTTAGAAATTTGGCTTGTGTTCAACATAGAGATTTAAGTCTGATTTGATCAAGTATCTCAGAGTTTCACCTTACAAACTGGTCTTTTGTATGTGTGTATTAACACATACAGTCATATGATACATTTCTTGTTGTTTAAATTAGAAATGTTACAGTGATGTTCACCGACTTTTAAATCCCTGAACAGATGCAAAAAACAGAGGACTGTGAAAATTTCATGTTGAAAATTAGCCATGTTTCCCCAAATCTCAAAAACACTCACATCTGTGTTAAATTGGTTTACATATAATAATTTATTTGCTCTTATTTATGGGAAGTTCTAAGGCTTCTTTACCAGCAAATAAAGCGTATAGATACGTGTACATGCAAGATAAATTATTAGACCAAATTGCTACAATCAACATAATTTTGACTCAGGGCTCAGCTCTGAAAGGTGCTGAGCACCACAGCCAGATGCACTTGAAGTGAAGGGAATGAACGTGTTCACAGAGATCAGTGTAATATAACATTAAAGATAGAGACAATTGGAATGACTCGCCATATTGGGCATAATTGCAAGGTTTTGGTAGCAGAAGAGGCTGCAGGGGTGACCTGTGTAGAAGAAGATGAGGGACTGCCCTGTGCTGGTCACAGCTGTTTCCAGCTGGCTCTGCAATGGGCAACACTAACCCACCTGTACATCAAGATTGAACCAAAGAGAAGAGCATATGGTGCCTCAGCAAAAACAGATTTGAGAAAGGTGGTAGCCACCAAACAAGAAGAGATGCCAGAGAAGGAGGGATGCCAGAGTAGGCACAGAACAGGAAGAGATGGCCAAGCAGGGGCAAGAGAGACACCAGAGCAGGAGAGACGCTGGAGAAAAAGGAGGCCAAGAGGAGCCCGATTCAGGGCAAAGTAGGGGCACAGCAAGAAGAAAGGCTTGAGCAGGGGTGCAGAGTCTCTGGAGCAGGTATGCCTCTGAGGGGACTGTGACCTGTGGAGGAACCTCATCAGAGCTTTTGATTAAGAAACAAGGAGCAGTAACAGAAAAGGAAAAATCGTGCACTGACTGCCTTCTCCTGTGACAACCATCGTCTTATCAAAGAGATGAAGCATGTGCGGTGAGCAGTGAGGGGACTGTGGATAGGGAAGGGGAGGAAAGCTTTTGTGCAGGGAAGTGGTATTTTCCCTAAGTGTTTGTATTTCTCAATACTGGAATCAGTACTTTAAAGTTTAACTGCAATCAACTAAATTCTGTGAAATTCCCCAACTCAAGACTGCTTTTTTGTCTGCAACACTTGCATAACAAAAGAATTAACCAAAACCTTTATTCCAAACCTGAAATAACTACCTACAGTTTAGAAAAAACGAGAACCTTTGCCCTCAGCTCTCTGTCTCCATGTTTTCACCATACTTACCCCAGATCCAAACAGGCCTGCATTTTATGAATTGGACAATGCCCAATAACTATGGGAATTAAAAGATAATAATGTGCTAAAACACTGACTGCCAGAGTTAGACAGACACAAGGGACAAAAAGAAATGTTTTTTTCCTGATTATCCAGCTGCTTTGAATTCAGCTGAAACACAGTCTCTCTCTGAGAAACCAAGTGAAAATGGCTCTCACCGTGCAAAGCCGACCCGCCTGCTCACTCGGGAGGGACTCAGCCAACCCAGGACATGGAAGAAGTGACATGAGCTTTCTGAGGAGGGGGCCAGATTGCTCCCTGTGCCAAGATATGTTGAGCCCAGGAGAAGGGATGGGATGCTAGGGAGCCCATGCTGATTCTCGGATGATGCTGGCCCTCGCCCAGGCTTTTTCATCACAGGGTGCTTGAACTTATGAGAACTGGACAGGGTCCCTGCAGGGCTGGAACTAGATCAGCACCAAGAGACTGGAGTTTCTTTCTCCAGTTTCATTTCCCTTGGCGTGTTGAGGATCCCCCATTGCCAGACTGACCAGCTCAAAAGCGATAAGGAGTTTGAGAATAAGCCTTGATGGTTGTTTAGCACTCACAACAGCTAGACAGACCTTGGAGTTTCCCTGCTTTTTCCACCCTAAACACAGGAGTACTGCAAATGCTAAAGTTAAGGTAAACTCATATTTTCACCACAGCCCCTGAAATTCTTCCCCACATATCCCATTTCTACCAAACAGGTTCAAACATAAGTATTTTGTGGACAGAAGCTAGAAAAGGCCAGGAACTTTGCAGAAAGCTCTTATGGATGATTTATGGGCAGACCATTGCTAATTCACAAAGGGTGTCCAATTTTTAAGTATGATTGCCTTTTCAGTCACTCCACAGAGCTCCAGATAAAACAAGGCTGGGATTAGCACTTTAGGGGATGTATAACCAACAATCAGTAAAGCTGAGGTATGCAGACACTATTTATCTCAATGAAACTCTTTCTACATTATGATGACCTGAATTTAATTACATTGCCTTCATTCATCAGCTGACACGCAGTCTCTCCAGTTAGATTGCCTCTCAGAGCATTGAACTTGCAGTATAACCAAGAAGACATCAGCCCTTAAATCATCTTTTCTAAAACATGGAAACACACAAGCTCTTTTAGGTAACAAGATTTTTTTTTCTTTAATAGGGCCTCTTGGTTTGGCATGTTGAGTCTAGTATACCCACGTCCTGTAAAACTTTACTGGCTTATTTGTTTTGCGCAAAGTAGCACAACACAGCTGCTCTTTATGGACTGAAACTTTTACCTGGCACTGAAGTGATCCTTGGCTTCATTTTATAAAGCTGTGGAAAACCTCAATCTATGATTATTTTGTTAGCTTTAAAAATTACTTTTGTTTTCACATGCCTTTAGTACTCTAATTGTGCTAGGGAGTTAGCTGCATAATTTCCCTGTGTTGATTTGGAAACTATTCTTTCTGCCATAAGATCCATGTGTGTGTTTGTAGCATGGAAAGTTCCAGTTTGTGATTCAAAAGCTGCCATTCAATTAGATATGGACATTTCAACTTCAGTTTGGCAAAAACACTATACAGTGATTTCCCAACATCACAGATGCTTTATCTGCAAACAAACCCTCCAGATGCTCATGCCGTCACATACATACTGTTGAAGACTGTCCAACAATGCTCCAAGATCCTAAAAGCATTTACAAAATCAAGCTCAACTGCATGCACCAACAGAGAAATCACACTGAAATACGATGAGAGTGAGGACACTGCAATGAAAGCAA